>NC_133329.1:178817782-179118782 GCF_042186555.1 Aquarana catesbeiana
TTAATTGGATAGATTGATAGCAGTGCAGCCATTGGCTCCTGTGGCTGTCAATCAAATCCAATGATGCGGGTACTGAGGGATGGGGCCGAGTCATACATTCGGAGGCTATGGACACCGAATGCTGGACTCGGGAGTGCGCCCGCAAGGTAACCCCCTCGGGAAAGCGCTTCTCCTAGGGGCTTATCTGATGTGGGGAGGAGCCGCGAGAGCCGCCGGGGGACCCGAGAAGAGGATGTTCGGGGCCACGCTTTGCAAAACGAGCTGCACAGTGGGGGTAAGTATGATGTGTTTGTTATTAAAAAATGAACCCTTACAATCACTTTAACTACTCAAAATCCCTGGCACTAAACGTAAATCTACCAGCCCATCTGGTCACACAGCTTAAAAGATAACTTCCAGTTTGGATGGAATGAGACAGCAATTCCCTATCTGGGGATCAACCTGACAGCCTCGATAGACTGTATAGGCAAAGAACCGCGCTAACACAAAAGCATATAAGCAGCAGCATATAGTGCGATCACACCAAAATCTAGAGTTCTGTAAGAAGCTGCGCTAAAATTATTTAAAAGTCCATATAAATGACATCAAGGGGATTTCTCCAATTCCTTATTCAAAATGAAAGCACCACCACCGTGCACTTCTAAGCAGTAGTGACAATCCACCCTAGTAGTAGAGCCTGCTTACCAGATGGCAAGCATAAAAGGGCAAGTGGCTTTAACCTAGCCAAGGCCTTTAAGCTTGCTGCCGCTCCGGGTGTTCCTATGGGGGGTAAATCTCCAGGCTCCCTTAGGTTTGTCCACATGTCACCATTCAACACGAATAACTCGGATGACCCAGAAGGAGAAAAGAACTCGCCATAGTGTAAAAATCCTCCAAATATTTATTATAAAACAAGTAGTCACTTACATTCAAGTTAGTAAAGTTGTGTATACGATAAAAGCCGGCCGGCATACAAACATACGGAGCCCGTACTCTCACTCCGAAAGCGTGGTGACGTCAGTGCGTACCTTCCCAGACGCGTTTCGTCATCATCTGACGTTGTCAATCTAGCCTCGATAGACTACCTATATGCCGCCGATTCCCCCCAATCTTTCACAAATTGGAAGATGATCTCTCATGTTGGGATAAACTAGGACTTTCCTGGTTAGGCAGGATCAATTCCGTGAAGATGACCCTATTACCACATATTCTCTATTTATTTAGGGCACTACCTATCCCAATTCCTAGGGATTCCTTAGGAAGTTTAAAATCAAACTTATTACCTTTATATGGGGAGCAAAGGGGCATAGAGTTGCCAAGGGGACCCTTTTTCAAACCAACGATCAAGGAGGAGTGAGCCTACCAAACCTTATCTGATTTCATCAAGCAGCCCAGTTGTCCCAACTCTCCACTATTTATTCCAAAATAGCACACCCTGACTGGGTACACATGGAAAGGCAAGCAATACCCCACTATACATTGGACTATCTTCTCTGGTGCCCTGTCAAATCTAGACCTGCTATCATCTGATCTCCCACTGGTGCCCACACTCTCATATTTTTCTAAACCCTCTGTATCCCTGATATGGACATCAAGGCCTTCCATTGGTGGTTAGACAAGGGGCTCTATAGGATAGGACATTTTGTCAACCCTATGGGACCTCTCACTCTGGCCCACTGCATCAGTAAGCTTGACATGCCAAGGTCAGAAAGGTTTAGATTCCACCAAAATTCTCATTTTATTCACTGGTATACACTGGTTTTTATTATCTGCAAGTTTGAATAAATTCATTCATTATTCTTCATCTACTGTGGGACTGCTTGTTTCTTCAACCCATGGAGCGCTGGATGTTTGTGTATTGATTGACCACAATGTCACAAGGCAGTACATCGGGTCGGGGCTCGGATGTCTGGAATGAGGATTTTAATGATGGAGTGTACTGCTTCTGGTATATTCGTAATGGTTTGGGCAGTCCTATGATTCTAAAGTTAAACCTTCTCGACCTATTTTCAAGGTCGTCAATTTTGGCCATGGCCCCCTCTAATTGGTTATGCAAATCTTGGAAACATTCAGTGTTCTGGTTAACCAGATCTATTGTGGCGTCCACTCTATTTTCAATGGTCTCACTACGAGAGCCCAAAATTTGGAGATCCGATTTATTGTCAGAAGTAATTCTGGCTGTAGTCTGAGCTAGGCCCCTGTCAGGCATCTCTGCAAATCTAGTGAACATGAGGGGGCTGTGAGGTGTGCTTCCCCATCTCCTGAGAAGTCTCCTGAGAAAGTGTTTTTACAGTATTTACAGTTAGTGTACTGTGTCCTTTGCACAGAGTGCACCTAAAGCTACCTGAAGAAAATTGCTGGTGTTCTTCTGATCCTTTTAATACCACAGGCAGGCAGCTGCAGTATTTACAGTTGGTGTACTGTGTCCTCTGCACAGTGTGAACCTAAAGCTACCTGAAGACAATTGCTGTTGTTCTGATCCTATTAATACCACAGGCAGGCAGCTGCAGTATTTACAGTTAGTGTACTGTGTCCTCTGCACAGTGTGCACCTAAAGCTACCTGAAGACAATTGCTGGTGTTCTGATCTTATTGATACCACAGGCAGGCAGCTGCAGTATTTACAGTTAGTGCACTGTGTCATCTGCACAGTGTGCACCTAAAGCTACCTGAAGACAACTGCTGGTGTTCTGATCCTATTAATACTATAGGCAGGCAGTTGATTCTGCTAGCTGCAGTATAATCAGAATATATATACATCCCAGCTTTGTGCAGCTACATCTCACTGCAGGCCATTAGTATATCTGAAAGGCCAACAAGGAGAGGCAGACAGTCACAAGCCAATAAAAGAGGGCAAGCAGGCTCTGTGTCTAGAGGCAACAGTGCTGGTCGTGGACACGGTGCATCCTCATTAGCACGTGGCCATGGGACATGCTTGTCCTTTTTTTTGGCAGCTAGCCATGTGGAGCCACAACATGCTGAAGACTTGGTAGAGTGGATGACCAAGCCATCCTTATCCTCCTCATCCTCTCTCACCCAGGCTCAGGGTACTTTGTCTGGCAAAGCAGCTGCCAATGCGGCCTCTTCCCTCGGCTCAATGGCATCAGTCACTCTTTCCCTAGCCCCATTATGTCCTCCTGAGGAGTCCCCCGAACTGCTTGACCACAGTGTTGGGTATATGCTCCAGGAGGATGCCCAGCGTTTTGAAGGCTCCGATGATGGTACCCAGCTAGAGGAAGGCAGTAACATGAGCCCAGAGAGAGGGCGTGCCCAAGAAGGACAGCAATCTGGCAGTCATGTTCCCCAAGCTGCAGCATACTGACAGCTTTTCTCCAGTGATGAGGAGGGAGGGGATGATGAGGTCACTGACTCCATGTGGGTGCCTGATAGGAGAGAGGAGGAGGAGGCACATCTCCAACAAGGCAGAATGCCCTCCAGGGGCCAGCTTAAGGGCAGCACACTGACTGCATCACACCGCAGAGCTCCGCATGTGCAGGGCGCTGCTGTCTCTGTGTATTATTCCAAAAGTGCTTTGGTGTGGGCCTTTTTTGAGACAAGTGTATCAGATCCCACCGCTGCTATTTGCAACATATGTCTCAAGCGTATCTCGCGTGGCCAAAACATCACCCGCATGGGCACCACATGCTTGACCAGACATATGTCGACCTGCCATGCAGTTCGTTGGCAAGCGTACTTAAAAGGCACACACCAAAGAACAAAGCGGACCTCTCCTTGCTCCTCATCAGCTGGGATCTCCAACCCCACTATACCTTCAGTCCTCTCTGCAACCTGCACTGAGAGGAATGAAGGTGTAGAATAGGGATGAGCCGAACACCCCCCTGTTCGGTTCACACCAGAACATGCAAACAGGCAAAAAATTTGTTTGAACACGCTAACACCGTTAAAGTCTATGAGACACGAACATGAATAATCAAAAGTGCTAATTTTAAAGGCTTATATGCAAGTTATTGTCATAAAAAGTGTTTGGGAACCTGGGTCCTGCTCCAGGGGACATGGATCAATGCAAAAAAAGTTTTAAAAATGGCCGTTTTTCCGGGAGCAGTGATTTTAATAATGCTTAAAGTGAAACAATAAAAGTGTAATATCCCTTTAAATTTCGTACTTGGTGGGTGTCTATAGTATGCCTGTAAAGGGGCGCATGTTTCCCGTGTTTAGAACAGTCTGACAGCAAAATGACATTTCATACCAGGCCGTTCAGGTCTGGTATAGATATTAAGGGGAACCCCGGCCAAAATTTAAAAAAAAATGGCATTGGGGTCCCCCTCAAAATCTATACCACACCCTTACCATTTCACTACAAAACTGTCAAAAATGTTAAAAATGACAGGAGACAGTTTTTGACAAATCCTTTATTTAAATGCTTCTTCTTTCTTCTTTCTTCTTTCTTCTATCTTCCTTGGTTTCTTCCTCCATCTTCTTCTTCTTCTGGTTCTTCTGGTTCTTCCTCCGATGTTCTCGTCCGGCATCTCCTCCGTGGCATCAGCGTCTTCTTCCCTTCTTCTCCTCGGGCCACTCCGCATCCATGATGGCATGGAGGGAGGCTCCCGCTCTTCACTTCATCTTCTTCTCTTCATCTTCTTCTCTTCATCTTCTTCCCTTCATCTTCTTCTCTGGCCGCTCCGCATCCATGGTGGCATGGAGGGAGGCTCCCGCTGTGTGACGCTTCTCCTCTTCTGACGGTTCTTGATGCCACAGGGAAGTCTCGTCAAGTCACCATGCATCAGAGGGGGGCGGGGTCACCGGGTAGCCCCGCCCCCTGTTATTTAAGAACCGTCAGAAGAGGAGAAGCGTCACACAGCGGGAGCCTCCCCCCATGCCACCATGGATGCGGAGTGGCCAAGAGAAGAAGATGAAGAGAAGAAGATGAAGAAAAGAAGATGAAGAGAAGAAGATGAGAGAAGAAGATGAAGAGAAGAGCGGGAGCCTCCCTCCATGCCACCATGGATGCGGAGCGGCCCGAGGAGAAGAAGGGAAGAAGACGCCAAGGCCGCGGAGGAGATGCCGCATGAGAACACCGGAGGAAGAACCAGAAGAACCAGAAGAAGAAGAAGATGGAGGAAGAAACCGAAGGAAGATAGAAGAAAGAAGAAGCATTTAAATAAAGGAATTGTCAAAAACTGTTTCTTGTCATTTTTAACATTTTTGACAGTTTTTTTGTGAAATGGTAGGGCCGGGATCTTGGGGTCCCCTTGTTAAAGGGGGCTTCTAGATTCCGATAAGCCCCCCACCCGCAGACCCCCACAACCACCGGCCAGGGTTGTGGGGATGAGGCCCTTGTCCTCATCAACATGGGGACAAGGTGTTTTGGGGGGCTACCCCAAAGCACCCTCCCAATGTTGAGGGCATGTGGCCTGGTACGGTTCAGGAGGGGAGGCGCCCTCTCGTTCCCCCCTCTTTTCCTGTGGCCTGCCAGGTTGCGTGCTCAGATAAGGGTCTGGTATGGATTTTTGGGGGGACCACACGCTGTTTTTTTTTTTTTTATTTTGGTGCGGGGTTCCCCTTAAAATCCATACCAGACCTGAAGGGTCTGGTATAGATTTTGAGGGGGACCCCACGCCATTTTTAAAAAAATTTTGGCCAGGGTTCCCCTTAATATCCATACCAGACCTGAAGGGCCTGGTATGGAATTTAGGGGGACCCCCACGTCATTTTTTTTTTAAATTTTGGTTCGGGGTTCCCCTGTGGGGAATTCCCATGCCATTTTTATCAATGAACTTTTATGTGTATTGTCGGACCGGCAATTCATTAATAGCCGCGAGTAGTTTTAAATGACTTTTTTCCTTTGAAATGTCATTTTGCTGTCAGACTGTTCTAAACACAGGAAACATGTGCCCCTTTACAGGCATATATATAGACACCCCCCAGGTATGAAATTTAAAGGGATATTACACATTAATTGTTTCACCTTAAGCAGCAATAAAATCACTGCTCCTGAAAAAAACGTTGTTTTTAAAACTTTTTTTGCATTGATCCATGTCCCCTGGAGTAGGACCCAGGTCCCCAAACATTTTTTATGACAATAACTTGCATATAAGTCTTTAAAATAAGCACTTTTGATTATTCTTGTTTGTGTCAAATAGACTTTAACGGTGTTCGCGTGTTCAAACTAATTTTTTGAATGTTCGCAAATTCTGCTGCAATCTGAACAGGGGGGTGTTCAGCTCATCCCTACTTCTGATCCTATTAGTACCAGAGGCAGGCAGCTGCAGTATTTACAGTCAGTGTACTATGTCCTGTGCACAGTGTGCACCTAAAGCTACCTGAAGACAATTGCTGGTGTTCTTCTGATTCTATTAATACCACAGGCAGGCAGCGACAGTATTTACAGTTAGTGTAGTGTGTCCTCTGCACAGTGTGCACCTAAAGCTACCTGAAGACAATTGCTGGTGTTCTCATCCTATTAATACTGCAGACAGGCAGCTGCAGTATTTACAGTTAGTGCACTGTGTCCTCTGCACTGTGTGCACCTAAAGCTACCTGAAGACAAATGCTGGTGTTCTAATCCTATTAATACCACAGACAGGCAGCTGCAGTATTTAGAGTTAGTGTACTATGTCCTCTGCACAGTGAGCACCTAAAGCTACCTGAAGACAATTACTGGTGTTCTTCTGATCCTATTAGTACCATAGGCAGGCAGCTGCAGTATTTACAGTTAGTGTACTGTGTCCTCTGCACGGTGTGCACCTAAAGCTGCCTGAACACAATTGCTGGTGTTCTAATCCTATCAATACCACAGACAGGCAGCTGCAGTATTTACAGTTAGTGTACTGTGTCCTCTGCACAGTGTGCACCTAAAGTTACCTGAAGGCAACTGCTGGTTTTCTTCTGAACCTTTTAGTACCATAGGCAAGAAGCTGCAGTATTTACAGTTAGTGTACCGTGTCCTCTCCACAGTGTGTACCTAAAGCTACCTGAAGACAATTGCTGTTTTTCTTCTGATTCTATTAATAACACAGGCAGGCAGCTGCAGTATTTACAGTTAGTGTACTGTGTTCTCTGCACAGTGTGCACCTAAAGCTACTTAAAACAATTGCTGGTGTTCTGATCCTATTAATACCACAGACAGGCAGCTGCAGTATTTACAGTTAGTGTACTGTGTCCTCTGCACAGTGTGAACCTACAGCTACCTGAAGACAATTGCTGGTATCTTCTGATCATAATAGTACCATAGGCAGGCAGCTGCAGTATTTACAGTTAGTGTACTGTGTCCTCTGCACAGTGTACACCTAAAGCTACCTGAAGACAATTGCTGGTGTTCTTCTGATTCTATTAATGCCACAGGCAGACAACTGCAGTATTTAGAGTTAGTGCACTGTGTCCTCTGCACAGTGTGCACCTAAAGCTACCTGAAAACAATTGCTGGTGTTCTTCTGATCCTATTAGTACCAAAGGCAGGAAGCTGCAGTATTTACAGTTAGTGTACTGTGTCCTCTGCACAGTGTGCACCTAAAGCTACCTCAAGACAATTGCTGGTGTTCTGATACTATTAATACCACAGGCAGGTAGCTGCAGTATTTAAAGTTAATGTACTGTATTATCTGCACAGTGTGCACCTAAAGCTACATAAAGACAATTGCTGGTGTTCTTCTGATCCTATTAGCACCACAGGCAGGCAGCTGAAGTATTTACAGTTAGTGTACTGTGCTCTCTGCACAGTGTGCACCTAAAGCTACTTGAAGAAAATTGCAGGTGTTCTGATCCTATTAATACCACAGACAGGCAACTGCAGTACTTACAGTTAGTGTACTGTGTCCTCTGCACTGTGTGCACCTAAAGCTACCTGAAAACAATTGCTGGTGTTCTTCTGATTCTATTAATACCACAGGCAGACAGCTGCAGTATTTACAGTTAGTGTACTGTGTCCTCTGCACAGTGTGCACCTAAAGCCACCTGAAGACAATAGCTGGTGTTCTGATCCTTTTAATACCACAGACAGGCAGCTGCATTATTTACTGTTAGTGTTCTGTGTCCTCTGCACTGTGTGCACCTAAAGCTACCTGAAGACAATTGCTGGTTTTCTTCTGATCCTATTAGTACCATAGGCAGGCAGCTGCAGTATTTACAGTTAGTGTACTGTGTCCTCTGCACGGTGTGCACCTAAAGCTACCTGAACACAATTGCTGGTGTTCTAATCCTATCAATACCACAGACAGGCAGCTGCAGTATTTACAGTTAGTGTACTGTGTCCTCTGCACAGTGATCACCTAAAGTTACCTGAAGACAACTGCTGGTTTTCTTCTGAACCTATTAGTACCATAGGCAAGCAGCTGCAGTATTTACAGTTAGTGTACCGTGTCCTCTCCACAGTGTGCACCTAAAGCTACCTGAAGACAATTGCTGTTTTTCTTCTGATTCTATTAATCCCACAGGCAGGCAGCTGCAGTATTTACAGTTAGTGTACTGTGTCCTCTGCACAGTGTGAACCTACAGCTACCTGAAGACAATTGCTGGTATCTTCTGATCATAATAGTACCATAGGCAGGCAGCTGCAGTATTTACAGTTAGTGTACTGTGTCCTCTGCACAGTGTACACCTAAAGCTACCTGAAGACAATTGCTGGTGTTCTTCTGATTCTATTAATACCTCAGTAGGGATGAGCCGAACACCCCCCTGTTCGGTTCGCACCAGAACATGCGAACAGGAAAAAAGTTCGTTCGAACATGCGAACACCGTTAAAGTCTATGGGACACGAACATGAATAATCAAAAGTGCTAATTTTCAAGGCTTATATGCAAGTTATTGTCATAAAAAGTGTTTGGGGACCTGGGTCCTGCCCCAGGGGACATGGATCAATGCAAAAAAAAGTTTTAAAAACGGCCGTTTTTTCAGGAGCAGTGATTTTAATAATGCTTAAAGTCAAACAATAAAAGTGTAATATCCCTTTAAATTTCGTACCTGGGGGGTGTCTATAGTGTGCCTTTAAAGGGGCGCATGTTTCCTGTGTTTAGAACAGTCTGACAGCAAAATGACATTTTGAAGGAAAAAACTCATTTAAAACTACCCGCGGCTATTGCATTGCCGACAATACACATAGAAGTTCATTGATAAAAACGGCATGGGAATTCCCCAAAGGGGAACCCCGAACCAAAATTAAAAAAAAAAAATGACGTGGGGGTCCCCCTAAATTCCATACCAGGCCCTTCAGGTCTGGTATGGATATTAAGGGGAACCCCGGCCAAAATTTAAAAAAAAAAATGACGTGGGGTTCCCCCTAAATTCCATACCAGACCCTTCAGGTCTGGTATGGATTTTAAGGGGAACCCCGCGCCAAAAAAAAAAAAAAAAACGGCGTGGGGTCCCCCCAAAAATCCATACCAGACCCTTATCCGAGCACGCAACCTGGCAGGCCGCAGGAAAAGAGGGGGGGACGAGAGTGCGGCCCCCCCTCCCTCCTGAACCGTACCAGGCCACATGCCCTCAACATTGGGAGGGTGCTTTGGGGTAGCCCCCCAAAACACCTTGTCCCCATGTTGATGAGGACAAGGGCCTCATCCCCACAACCCTGGCCGGTGGTTGTGGGGGTCTGCGGGCGGGGGGCTTATCGGAATCTGGAAGCCCCCTTTAACAAGGTGACCCCCAGATCCCGGCCCCCCCCCCGTGTGAAATGGTAAGGGGGTACATAAGTACCCCTACCATTTCACGAAAAAAGTGTCAAAAATGTTAAAAATGACAAGAGACAGTTTTTGACAATTCCTTTATTTAAATGCTTCTTCTTTCTTCTATCTTCCTTCATCTTCTGGTTCTTCTGGCTCTTCTGGTTCTTCTGGTTCTTCCTCCGGCGTTCTCGTCCAGCATCTCCTCCGCGGCGTCTTCTGTCTTCTTCTCCTCGGGCCGCTCCGCACCCATGGCATGGGGGGGAGGCTCCCGCTCTTCTCTTCTTCTCTTCTTTTCTTCTTTTCTTCTCTTCTTCTCTTCTTCTTCATTTTCTTCTCCGGGCCGCTCCGCAATCCATGCTGGCATGGAGGGAGGCTCCCGCTGTGTGACGGCGCTCCTCGTCTGACAGTTCTTAAATAACGGGGGGCGGGGCCACCCGGTGACCCCGCCCCCCTCTGACGCACGGTGACTTGACGGGACTTCCCTGTGACGTCACGGGGAATGCCACAGGGAAGTCCCGTCAAGTCACCGTGCGTCAGAGGGGGGCGGGGTCACCGGGTGGCCCCGCCCCCCCGTTATTTAAGAACTGTCAGAGGAGGAGCGCCGTCACACAGCGGGAGCCTCCCTCCATGCCAGCATGGATTGCGGAGCGGCCCGGAGAAGAAAATGAAGAAGAAGAGAAGAAGAGAAGAAAAGAAGAAAAGAAGAAAAGAAGAAGAGAAGAGAAGAGCGGGAGCCTCCCCCCCATGCCATGGGTGCGGAGCGGCCCGAGGAGAAGAAGACAGAAGACGCCGCGGAGGAGATGCTGGACGAGAACGCCGGAGGAAGAACCAGAAGAACCAGAAGAGCCAGAAGAACCAGAAGATGAAGGAAGATAGAAGAAAGAAGAAGCATTTAAATAAAGGAATTGTCAAAAACTGTCTCTTGTCATTTTTAACATTTTTGACACTTTTTTCGTGAAATGGTAGGGGTACTTATGTACCCCCTTGCCATTTCACACAGGGGGGGGGCCGGGATCTGGGGGTCACCTTGTTAAAGGGGGCTTCCAGATTCCGATAAGCCCCCCGCCCGCAGACCCCCACAACCACCGGCCAGGGTTGTGGGGATGAGGCCCTTGTCCTCATCAACATGGGGACAAGGTGTTTTGGGGGGCTACCCCAAAGCACCCTCCCAATGTTGAGGGCATGTGGCCTGGTACGGTTCAGGAGGGAGGGGGGGCCGCACTCTCATCCCCCCCTCTTTTCCTGCGGCCTGCCAGGTTGCGTGCTCGGATAAGGGTCTGGTATGGATTTTTGGGGGGACCCCACGCCGTTTTTTTTTTTTTTTTTGGCGCGGGGTTCCCCTTAAAATCCATACCAGACCTGAAGGGTCTGGTATGGAATTTAGGGGGAACCCCACGTCATTTTTTTTTTTAAATTTTGGCCGGGGTTCCCCTTAATATCCATACCAGACCTGAAGGGCCTGGTATGGAATTTAGGGGGACCCCCACGTCATTTTTTTTTTTTTATTTTGGTTCGGGGTTCCCCTTTGGGGAATTCCCATGCCGTTTTTATCAATGAACTTCTATGTGTATTGTCGGCAATGCAATAGCCGCGGGTAGTTTTAAATGAGTTTTTTCCTTCAAAATGTCATTTTGCTGTCAGACTGTTCTAAACACAGGAAACATGCGCCCCTTTACAGGCACACTATAGACACCCCCCAGGTACGAAATTTAAAGGGATATTACACTTTTATTGATTGACTTTAAGTATTATTAAAATCACTGCTCCTGAAAAAACGGCCGTTTTTAAAACTTTTTTTTGCATTGATCCATGTCCCCTGGGGCAGGACCCAGGTCCCCAAACACTTTTTATGACAATAACTTGCATATTAGCCTTTAAAATTAGCACTTTTGATTTCTCCCATAGACTTTTAAAGGGTGTTCCGCGGCATTCGAATTTGCCGCGAACACCCCAAATTGTTCGCTGTTCGGTGAACTTGCGAACAGCCAATGTTCGAGTCGAACATGAGTTCGACTCGAACTCGAAGCTCATCCCTATACCTCAGGCAGACAACTGCAGTATTTAGAGTTAGTGCACTGTGTCCTCTGCACAGTGTGCACCTAAAGCTACCTGAAAACAATTGCTGGTATTCTTCTGATCCTATTAGAACCAAAGGCAGGAAGCTGCAGTATTTACAGTTAGTGTACTGTGTCCTCTGCACAGTGTGCACCTAAAGCTACCTCAAGACAATTGCTGGTGTTCTGATCCTATTAATACCACAGGCAGGTAGCTGCAGTATTTAAAGTTAATGTACTGTATTATCTGCACAGTGTGCAAATAAAGCTACATGAAGACAATTGCTGGTGTTCTTCTGATCCTATTAGGACCACAGGCAGGCAGCTGAAGTATTTACAGTTAGTGTACTGTGCTCTCTGCACAGTGTGCACCTAAAGCTACTTGAAGACAATTGCTGGTTTTCTTCTGATCCTATTAGTACCATAGGCAGGCAGCTGCAGTATTTACAGTTAGTGTACTGTGTCCTCTGCACTGTGTGCACCTAAAGCTACCTGAAAACAATTGCTAGTGTTCTTCTGATTCTATTAATACCACAGGCAGACAGCTGCAGTATTTACAGTTAGTGTTCTGTGTCCTCTGCACTGTGTGCATCTAAAGCTACCTGAAGACAATTGCTGGTTTTCTTCTGATCCTATTAGTACCATAGGCAGGCAGCTGCAGTATTTACAGTTAGTGTAATGTGTCCTCTGCACATTGTGCACCTAAAGCTATCTGAAGACAATTGCTGGTGTTCTTCTGGTCCTATTAATGAAAAGGGCAGGCAGATGCAGTTTTTACAGTTAGTGTACTTTGTCCTCTGCACAATGTGCACCTAAAGCTACCTCAGGAGAATTGCTGGTGTTCTGATCCTATTAATACCACCGACAGGCAGCTGCATTATTTAATGTTAGTGTTCTGTGTCCTCTGCACTGTGTGCACCTAAAGCTACCTGAAGACAATTGCTGGTTTTCATCTGATACTATTAGTACCATAGGCAGGCAGCTGCAGTATTTACAGTTAGTGTTCTGTGTCCTCTGCACTGTGTGCCCCTAAAGCTACCTGAAGACAATTGCTGGTTTTCTTCTGATCCTATTAGTACCATAGGCAGGCAGCTGCAGTATTTACAGTTAGTGTAATGTGTCCTCTGCACAGTGTGCACCTAAAGCTACCTGAAGACAATTGCTGGTGTTCTTCTGATCCTATTAATACCACAGGCAGGCAGCTGCAGTCTTTACAGTTAGTGTACTGTGTCCTCTGCATAGTGTGCACCTAAAGCTACCTGAAGACAATTGCTTGTGTTCTGATCCTATTAATACCATAGGCAGGCAGCTGCAGTATTTACAGTTAGTGTACTGTGTCCTCTGCACGGTGTGCACCTAAAGCTACCTGAAGACAATTGCTGGAGTTCTGATCCTATCAATACTAAAGACAGGCAGCTACAGTATTTACAGTTAGTGTACTGTGTCTTCTGCACAGTGTGCACCTAAAGCTATCTGAAGACAATTGCTGGTGTTCTTCTTGTCCTATTAATAAAACAGGCAGGCAGCTGCAGTTTTTACAGTTAGTGTACTGTGTCCTCTGCAGAGTGTGCACCTAAAGCTACCTCAAGACAATTGCTGGTTTTCTGATCCTATTAATACCACAGACAGGCAGCTGCAGTATTTACTGTTAGTGTTCTGTGTCCTCTGCACTGTGTGCACCTAAAGTTACCTGAAGACAACTGCTGGTTTTCTTCTGAACCTATTAGTACCATAGGCAAGCAGCTGCAGTATTTACAGTTAGTGTACCGTGTCCTCTCCACAGTGTGCACCTAAAGCTACCTGAAGACAATTGCTGTTTTTCTTCTGATTCTATTAATCCCACAGGCAGGCAGCTGCAGTATTTACAGTTAGTGTACTGTGTCCTCTGCACAGTGTGCACCTAAAGCTACTTAAAACAATTGCTGGTGTTCTGATCCAATTAATACCACAGACAGGCAGCTGCAGTATTTACAGTTAGTGTACTGTGTCCTCTGCACAGTGTGAACCTACAGCTACCTGAAGACAATTGCTGGTATCTTCTGATCATAATAGTACCATAGGCAGGCAGCTGCAGTATTTACAGTTAGTGTTCTGTGTCCTCTGCACAGTGTACACCTAAAGCTAGCTGAAGACAATTGCTGGTGTTCTTCTGATTCTATTAATACCACAGGCAGACAACTGCAGTATTTAGAGTTAGTGCACTGTGTCCTCTGCACAGTGTGCACCTAAAGCTACCTGAAAACAATTGCTGGTGTTCTTCTGATCCTATTAGTACCAAAGGCAGGAAGCTGCAGTATTTACAGTTAGTGTACTGTGTCCTCTGCCCAGTGTGCACCTAAAGCTACCTGAAGACAATTGCTGGAGTTCTGATCCTATCAATACTAAAGACAGGCAGCTACAGCATTTACAGTTAGTGTACTGTGTCTTCTGCACAGTGTGTGCACCTAAAGCTATCTGAAGACAATTGCTGGTGATCTTCTTGTCCTATTAATAAAACAGGCAGGCAGCTGCAGTTTTTACAGTTAGTGTACTGTGTCCTCTGCAGAGTGTGCACCTAAAGCTACCTCAAGACAATTGCTGGTTTTCTGATCCTATTAATACCACAGACAGTCAGCTGCAGTATTTACTGTTAGTGTTCTGTGTCCTCTGCACTGTGTGCACCTAAAGCTACCTGAAGACAATTGTTGGTTTTCTTCTGAACCTATTAGTACCATAGGCAGGCAGCTGCAGTATTTACAGTTAGTGTACTGTGCTCTCTGCACAGTGTGCACCTAAAGCTACTTAAAAACAATTGCTGGTGTTCTGATCCTATTAATACCATAGAGAGGAAGCTGCAGTATTTACAGTTAGTGTACTGTGTCCTCTGCACAGTGTGCACCTACAGCTACCTGAAGACAATTGCTGGTTTTCTTCTGATCCTATTAGTACCATAGGCAGGCAGCTGCAGTATTTACAGTTTGTGTAATGTGTCCTCTGCACAGTGTGCACCTAAAGCTACCTAAAGACAATTGCAGGTGTCCTTCTGATCCTATTAATACCACAGGCAGGTAGCTGCAGTATTTAAAGTTAATGTACTGTATCCTCTGCACAGTGTACACCTAAAGCTACCTGAAGACAATTGCTGGTGTTCTTCTGATCCTATTAGTTCCAGAGGAAGGCAGCTGCAGTATTTACAGTTAGTGCACTGTGCTCTTTGCACAGTGTGCACCTAAAGCTACTTGAAGACAATTTCTAGTGTTCTGATACTATTAATACCACAGGCAGGCAGCTGCAGTACTTACAGTTAGTGTACTGTGTCCTCTGCACTGTGTGCACCTAAAGCTACCTGAAAACAATTGCTGGTGTTCTTCTGATTCTAATAATACCACAGGCAGACAGCTGAAGTATTTACAGTTAGTGTACTGTGTCCTCTGCACAGTGTGCATCTAAAGCTACCTGAAGACAATCGTGTTGTTCTGATCCTATTAATACCACAGGCAAGCAGCTGCAGGATTTACAATTAGTGTACTGTGTCCTTTGCACAGTGAGCACCTAAAGCTACCTGA
This sequence comes from Aquarana catesbeiana, assembly GCF_042186555.1. Lineage (NCBI taxonomy): Eukaryota > Metazoa > Chordata > Amphibia > Anura > Ranidae > Aquarana > Aquarana catesbeiana. Next base: position 178,832,977 of record NC_133329.1, read on the forward strand.
AGACAATTGCTGGTGTACTTCTGGTTCTATTAATAAAACAGGCAGGCAGCGGCAGTTTTTACAGTTAGTGTACTTTGTCCTCTGCACAATGTGTACCTAAAGCTAACTCAAGATAATTGCTGGTGTTCTGATCCTATTAATACCACAGACAGGCAGCTGCAGTATTTACTGTTAGTGTTCTGTGTCCTCTGCACTGTGTGCACCTAAAGCTACCTGAAGACAATTGCTGGTTTTCTTCTGATCCTATTAGTACCATAGGCAGTCAGCTGCAGTATTTACAGTTAGTGTACTGTGTCCTCTGCACGGTGTGCACCTAAAGCTACCTGAAGACAATCGTGTTGTTCTGATCCTATTAATACCACAGGCAAGCAGCTGCAGGATTTACAATTAGTGTACTGTGTCCTTTGCACAGTGAGCACCTAAAGCTACCTGAAGACAATTGCTGGTGTACTTCTGGTTCTATTAATAAAACAGGCAGGCAGCGGCAGTTTTTACAGTTAGTGTACTTTGTCCTCTGCACAATGTGTACCTAAAGCTAACTCAAGATAATTGCTGGTGTTCTGATCCTATTAATACCACAGACAGGCAGCTGCAGTATTTACTGTTAGTGTTCTGTGTCCTCTGCACAGTGTGCACCTAAAGCTACCTGAAGACAATTGCTGGTGTTGTGATACTATTAATACCACTGGCAGGTAGCTGCAGGATTTAAAGTTAGTGTACTGTGTCCTCTGCACAGTGTGCACCTAAAGCTACTTGAAGACAATTGCTGGTGTTCTGATACTATTAATACCACTGGCAGGTAGCTGCAGGATTTAAAGTTAGTGTACTGTGTCCTCTGCACAGTGTGCACCTAAAGCTACCTGAAAACAATTGCTGTTTTTCTTCTGATTCTATTGATCCTACAGGCAGGCAGCTGCAGTATTTACAGTTAGTGTACTGTGTCCTCTGCACTGTGTGCACCTAAAGCTACTTAAAAACAATTGCTGGTGTTCAGATCCTATTAATACCACAGAGAGGCAGCTGCAGTATTTACAGTTAGTGTACTGTGTCCTCTGCACAGTGTGCACCTACAGCTACCTGAAGACAATTGCTGGTATCTTCTGATCCTAATAGTAACATAGGCAGGCAGCTGCAGTATTTAGAGTAAGTGTACTGTGTCCTCTGCACAGTGTGCACCTAAAGCTACCTCAAGACAATTGCTGGTGTTCTGATCCTATTAATACCACAGACAGGCAGCTGCAGAATTTACTGTTAGTGTTCTGTGTCCTCTGCACTGTGTGCACCTAAAGCTACCTGAACACAATTGCTGTTTTTCTTCTGATCCTATTAGTACCATAGGCAGGCAGCTGCAGTATTTACAGTTAGTGTAATGTGTCCTCTGCACAGTGTGCACCTAAAGCTACCTGAAGACAATTGCAGGTGTTCTTCTGATCCTATTAATACCACAGGCAGGTAGCTGCAGTATTTAAAGTTAATGTACTGTATCCTCTGCAGAGTGTGCACCTAAAGCTACATGAAGACAATTGCTGGTGTTCTTCTGATCCTATTAGTTCCAGAGGAAGGCAGCTGCAGTATTTACAGTTAGTGTACTGTGTTCTCTGCACAATGTGCACCTAAAGCTACTTGAAGACAATTTCTGGTGTTCTGATCCTATTAATACCACAGGCAGGTAGCTGCAGTATTTAAATTTAATGTAGTGTATCCTCTGCACGGTAAAGCTACCTGAAGACAATTGCTGGTGTTCTTCTGATCTGATCCTATTAGTATCACAGGCAGGCAGCTGCAGTATTTACAGTTAGTGTACTGTGCTCTCTGCACAGTGTGTGCCTAAAACTACTTGAAGACAATTGCTGGTGTTCTGATACTATTAATACCACTGACATGCAGCTGCAGTACTTACAGTTAGTGTACTGTGTCCTCTGCACTGTGTGCACCTAAAGCTACCTGAAAACAATTGCTGGTGTTCTTCTGATTCTATTAACACCACAGGCAGACAGCTGCAGTATTTACAGTTAGTGTACTGTGTCCTCTGCACAGTGTGCACCTAAAGCTACCTGAAGACAATTGCTGGTGTTCTTCTGATCCTATTAATACCACAGGCAGGCAGCTACAGTATTTACAGTTAGTGTAATGTCTCCTATGCACAGTGTGCACCTAAAGCTACCTGAAGACAACTGCTGGTGTTCTGATCATATTAATACCATGGGCAGGAAGCTGCAGTATTTACAGTTAGTGTACTGTGTCCTTTGCACAGTGTGCACCTAAAGCTACATGAAGACAATTGCTGGTGTTCTTCTGGTCCTATTAATAAAACACGCCGCAGCGGCAGTTTTCACAGTTAGTGTACTTTGTCCTCTGCACAATGTGCACCTAAAGCTACCTCAAGACAATTGCTGGTGTTCTGATCCTATTAATACCACAGAATGGCAGCTGCAGTATTTACTGTTAGTGTTCTGTGTCCTCTGCACTGTGTGCACCTAAAGCTACCTGAAGACAATTGCTGGTTTTCTTCTGATCCTATTAGTACCATAGGCAGGCAGCTGCAGTATTTACAGTTAGTGTAATGTATCCTCCGCACAGTGTGCACCTAAAGCTATCTGAAGACAATTGCTGGTGTTCTTCTGATCCTATTAGTACCACAGGCAGGCAGCTGCAGTATTTACAGTTAGTGTGTTGTGCTCTCTGCACAGTGTGCACCTAAAGCTACATCAAGACAATTGCTGGTGTTCTGATCCTATTAGTACCATAGGCAGGTCAGCTGCAGTATTTACAGTAGTTAGTGTACTATGTCCTCTGCAAAGTGTGCACCTAAAGCTACCTGAACACAATTGCTGTTGTTCTTCTGATCCTATTAATACTACAGGCAGGCACCTGCAGTATTTACAGTTAGTGTACTGTGTCCTCTGCACAGTGTACACCTAAAGCTCCCCGAAGACAATTGCTCGTGTTCTGATCCTATTAATACCATAGGCAGGCAGCTGCAGTATTTACAGTTAGTGTACTGTGTCCTCTGCACGGTGTGCACCTAAAGCTACCTGAAAACAATTGCTGGTGTTCTGATCCTATCAATACCACAGACAGGCAGCTGCAGTATTTAGAATTAGTGTACTATGTCCTCTGCACAGTGAGCACCTAAAGCTACCTGAAGACAATTGCTGGTGTTCTTCTTATTCTATTAATACCACAGGCAGACAGTTGCAGTATTTACAGTTAGTGTACTGTGTCCTCTGCACAGTGTGCACCTAAAGCTATCTGAAGACAATTGCTGGTGTTCTTCTGGTACTATTAATAAAACAGGCAGGCAGCTGCAGTTTTTACAGTTAGTGCACTGTGTCCTCTGTACAGTGTGCACCCAAAGCCACCTCAAGACAATTGCTGGTGTTCTGATCCTATTAATACCACAGACAGGCAGCTGCAGTATTTACTGTTAATGTACTGTGTCCTCTGCACTGTGTGCACCTAAAGTTACGTGAAGACAATTGCTGGATTTCTTCTGATCCTATTAGTACCATAGGCTGGCAGCTGCAGTATTTACATTTAATGTACTGTGTCCTCTGCACAGTGTGCACCTAAAGTTACGTGAAGACAATTGCTGGTTTTCTGATCTTATTAATACCACAGGCAGGTAGCTGCAGTATTTACAGTTGATGTACTGTGTCCTCTGCACAGTGTGCACCTAAAGCTACTTGAAGACAATTGTTGGTGTTCTGATCCTATTAATACCATAGGCATGCAGCTGCAGTATTTACAGTTAGTGTACTGTGTCCTCTGCATGGTGTGCACCTAAAGCTACCAGAAGACAATTGCTGGTGTTCTTAAGATCGTATTAGTACCACGGGCAGGCAGCTGCAGTATTTACAGTTAGTGTATTGTGCCCTCTGCACAGTGTGCACCTAAAGCTACCTGAAGAGAATTGCTGGTGTTCTAATCCTATTAATACCACAGACAGGCAGCTGCAGTACTTACAGTTAATGTACTATGTCCTCTGCACAGTGTACTCCTATAGCTACCTGAAAACATTTGCTGTTTTTCTTCTGATTCTATTAGTACCATAGGCATGCAGCTGCAGTATTTACAGTTAGTGTACTGTGTCCTCTGCACAGTGTGCACCTAAAGCTACCTGAAGACAATTGCTCGTGTTCTTCTGATTCTATTAATACCACAGGCAGACAGCTGCAGTATGTACAGTTAGTGTAGTGTGTCCTCTGCACAGTGTGCACTTAAAGCTAGCTGAAGATAATTGCTGGTGTTCTTCTGATTCTATAAATAACACAGGCAGACAGCTGCAGTATGTACAGTTAGTGTACTGTGTCCTCTGCACAGTGTACACCTAAAGCTACCTGAAGACCATTGCTGTTGTTCTGATCATATTAATACCACAGGCAGGCAGCTACAGTATTTACAGTTAGTGTACTGTGTCCTCTGCACAGTGTGCACCTAAAGCTACCTGAAGACAATTGCTGGTGTTCTTCTGATTCTATTAATACCACAGGCAGACAGCTGCAGTATTTACAGTTAGTGCACTGTGTCCTCTGAACAGTGTGCACCTAAAGCTACCTGAAGACAATTGCTGTTGTTCTGATCATATTAATACCACAGGCAGGCAGCTGCAGTTTTTACAGTTAGTGTACTGTGTCCTCTGCACAGTGTGCACCTTAAGCTACCTGAAAACAATTGCTGGAGTTCTGATCCTATTAATACCACAGACAGGCAGCTGCAGTATTTACTGTTAGTATACTGTGTCCTCTGCACTGTGTGCACCTAAAGCTACCTGAATACAATTGCTGGTTTTCTTCTGATCCTGTTAGTACCAAAGGCAAGCAGCTGCAGTATTTACCGTTAGTGTACTGTGTCCTCTGCACAGTGTGCACCTAAAGCTACCTGAAGACAATTGCTGGTGTTCTTCTGATCCTATTAATACCACAGGCAGGCAGCTACAGTATTTACAGTTAGTTTACTGTGTCCTCTGCACAGTGTGCACCTAAAGCTCCCAGTAGACAATTGCTGGAGTTCTGATCCCATTAATACCATAGGCAGGCAGCTGCAGTATTTACAGTTAGTGTACTGTGTCCTCTGCACAGTGTGCATCTAAAGCTACCTGAAGACAATTGCTGGTGTTCTGATTCTATTAATACCACAGACAGGCAGCTGCAGTATTTACAGTTAGTGCACTGTGTCCTCTGCACAATGTGCACCTACAGCTACCTGAAGACAAAATCTGGTTTTCTTCTGATCCTATAAGGACCATAGGCAGGCAGCTGCAGTATTTACAGTTACTTTACTGTGTCCTCTGCACTGTGTGCACCTAAAGCTACCTGAATACAATTGCTGGTTTTCTTCTGATCCTGTTAGTACCATAAGCAGGCAGCTGCAGTATTTACCGTTAGTGTATTGTGTCCTCTGCACAGTGTGCACCTAAAGCTACCTGAAGACAATTGCTGGTGTTCTTCTGATCCTATTAATATCACAGGCAGGCAGCTGCAGTATTTCCAGTTAGTGTACTGTGTCCTCTGCATAGTGTGCACCTAAAGCTCCCTGAAGACAATTGCTTGAGTTCAGATCCTATTAATACCACAGGCAGGAAGCTACAGTATTTACAGTTAGTTTACTGTGTCCTCTGCACAGTGTGCAACCTAAAGCTACCTGAAGACAATTGCTGGTGTTCTGATCCTATTAATACCACAGGCAGGCAGCTGCATTATTTACAGTTAGTGTATTGTGCCCTCTGCACAGTGTGCACCTAAAGCTATGCCAAGACAATTGCTGGTGTTCTGATCCTATTAATACCACAGACAGGCAGCTGCAGTATTTACTGTTAGTGTACTGTGTCCTCTGCAATTGGTGCACCTAAAGCTACCTGAATACAATTGCTGGTTTTCTTCTGATCCTATTAGTTCCATAGGCATGCAGCTGCAATATTTACAGTTAGTGTACTGTGTCCTCTGCACAGTGTGCACCTAAAGCTACCTGAAGACAATTGCTGGTGTTCTTCTGATCCTATTAATATCACAGGCAGGCAGCTGCAGTATTTCCAGTTAGTGTACTGTGTCCTCTGCATAGTGTGCACCTAAAGCTCCCTGAAGACAATTGCTTGAGTTCAGATCCTATTAATACGATAGGCAGGCAGCTGCAGTATTTACAGTTAGTGTACTGTGTCCTATGCACAGTGTGCACCTAAAGCTACATGAAAACAATTGCTGGTGTTCTTCTGATTCTATTAATACCACAGGCAGACAGCTGCAGTATTTACAGTTAGTTTACTGTGTCCTCTGCACAGTGTGCACCTAAAGCTACCTGAAGACGATTGCTGTTGTTCTGATCCTAGTAATACCACAGGCAGGCAGCTGCAGTATTTACAGTTAGTGTACTGTGTCCTCTGCACAGTGTGCACCTAAAGCTACCTGAAGACAATTGCTGGTCTTCTGATCCTATTAATACCACAGACAGGCAGCTGCAGTATTTACTGTTAGTGTATTGTGCCCTCTGCACAGTGTGCACTTAAAGCTACGCCAAGACAATTGCTGATGTTCGGATCCTATTAATACCACAGACAGGCAGCTGCAGTATTTATTGTTAGTGTGCTGTGTCCTCTGTACAGTGTGCACCTACAGCTACCTAAAGATAATTGCTGGTTTACTTCTGATTCCAATAATACCACTGGCAGACAGCTGCAGTATTTACAGTTAGTGTACTCTGTCCTCTGCACAGTGTGCACCTAAAGCTACCTGAAGACAATTGTTGTTGTTCTGATCCTATTAATACCACAGGCAGGCAGCTGCAGTACTTACAGTTAGTGTACTGTGTCCTCTGCACAGTGTGCACCTAAAGCTACCTGAAGACAATGGCTGGTGTTCTGATCATATTAATACCACAGGCAGGCAGCTGCATTATTTACAGTTAGTGTATTGTGCCCTCTGCACAGTGTGCAGCTAAAGCTACTTGAAGACAATTACTGGTGTTCTGATCCTATTAAAACCACAGACAGGCAGCTGCAGTATTTACAGTTAGAGTACTGTGTCCTCTGCACAGTGAGCACTTAAAGCTACCTTAAGACAATTGCTGGTGTTCGTCTGATCCTTTTAGCACCACAGACAAGCAGGTGCAGTATTTACAGTTAGTGTACTGTGTCTTCTGCACAGTGTGCACCTACAGCTACCTGAAGACAATTGCTGGTTTTCTTCTGATCATATTAGTACCATAGGCAGGCAGCTGCAATATTTACAGTTACTATACTGTGTCCTCTGCACAGTGTGCACCTAAAGCTACCTGAAGACAATTGCTGTTGTTCTGATCATATTAATACCACAGGCAGGCAGCTTCAGTATTTACAGTAAGTGTACTGTGTCCTCTGAACAGTGTGCACCTAAAGCTACCTCATGACAATTGCTGGTGTTCTTCTGATTCTATTAATAACAAAGGCAGAAAGCTGAAGTATTTACAGTAAGTGTACTGTGTTCTCTGCACATTGTGCACCTACAGCTACCTGAGGACAATTGCTGGTTTTCTTCTGATACTATTAGTTCCCTAGGCAGGCAGCTGCAGTATTTACAGTTAGTGTACTGTGTCCTCGGCACAGAGTGCAACTAAAGCTACTTGAAGACAATTGCTGGTGTTATGATCCTATTAATACCACAGACAGGCAGCTGCAGTATTTACTGTTAGTGTTCTGTGTCCTCTGCACTGTGTGCACCTAAAGCTACCTGAAGACAATTGCTGGGGTTCTGATCCTAGTAATACTTTAGGCAGGCAGCTGCAGTATTTACAGTTAGTTTACTGTGTCCTCTGCACAGTGTGCACCTAAAGCTACCTGAAGACAATTGCTGTTGTTCTTCTGATCCTATTAATACCACAGGCAGGTAGCTGCAGTATTTGTAGTTAATGTACTGTGTTCTCTGCACAGTGTGCACCTAAAGCTACTTGAAGTCAATTGCTGGTGTTATGATCCTTTTAATACCACTGGCAGGTAGCTGCAGCATTTACAGTTAGTGTACTGTGTCCTCTGCACAGTGTGCACCTAAAACTACCTGAAGACAATTGCTGTTTTTCTGATCTTATTAATACCACAGGCAGGCAGCTGCAGTATTTTCAGTTAGTGTACTGTGTCCTCTGCACAGCGTGCACCTAAAGTTACCTCAAGACAATTGCTAGTGTTCTTCTGATTCTAATAATACCACAGGCAGACAGATGCAGTATTCCCATTAGTGTACTGTGTCCTCTGCACAGTGTGCACCTAAAGCTACCTGAAGACAATTGCTGGTGTTCTTCTGATCCTATTAATATCACAGTCAAGCAGCTGCAGTATTTCCAGTTAGTGTACTGTGTCCTCTGCATAGTGTGCACCTAAAGCTCCCTGAAGACAATTGCTTGAGTTCAGATCCTATTAATACGATAGGCAGGCAGCTGCAGTATTTACAGTTAGTGTACTGTGTCCTATGCACAGTGTGCACCTAAAGCTACATGAAAACAATTGCTGGTGTTCTTCTGATTCTATTAATACCACAGGCAGACAGCTGCAGTATATACAGTTAGTTTACTGTGTCCTCTGCACAGTGTGCACCTAAAGCTACCTGAAGACGATTGCTGTTGTTCTGATCCTAATAATACCTCAGGCAGGCAGCTGCAGTATTTACAGTTAGTGTACTGTGTCCTCTGCACAGTGTGCACCTAAAGCTACCTGAAGACAATTGCTGGTCTTCTGATCCTATTAATACCACAGACAGGCAGCTGCAGTATTTACTGTTAGTGTATTGTGCCCTCTGCACAGTGTGCACTTAAAGCTACGCCAAGACAATTGCTGATGTTCGGATCCTATTAATACCACAGACAGGCAGCTGCAGTATTTATTGTTAGTGTACTGTGTCCTCTGTACAGTGTGCACCTACAGCTACCTGAAGATAATTGCTGGTTTACTTCTGATACTATTAATACCACTGGCAGACAGCTGCAGTATTTACAGTTAGTGTACTGTGTCCTCTGCACAGTGTGCACCTAAAGCTACCTGAAGACAATTGCTGGGGTTCTGATCCTATTAATACCACAGGCAGGCAGCTGCAGTACTTACAGTTAGTGTACTGTGTCCTCTGCACAGTGTGCACCTAAAGCTACCTGAAGACAATGGCTGGTGTTCTGATCATATTAATACCACAGGCAGGCAGCTGCATTATTTACAGTTAGTGTATTGTGCCCTCTGCACAGTGTGCACCTAAAGCTACTTGAAGATAATTACTGGTGTTCTGATCCTATTAAAACCACAGACAGGCAGCTGCAGTATTTACAGTTAGAGTACTGTGTCCTCTGCACAGTGAGCACTTAAAGCTACCTTAAGACAATTGCTGGTGTTCTTCTGATCCTTTTAGCACCACAGACAGGCAGCTGCAGTAATTACAGTTAGTGTACTGTGTCCTCTGCACAGTGTGCACCTAAAGCTACTTGAAGACAATTGCTGGTGTTCTGATCCTATTAATACCACAGACAAGCAGGTGCAGTATTTACAGTTAGTGTACTGTGTCTTCTGCACAGTGTGCACCTACAGCTACCTGAAGACAATTGCTGGTTTTCTTCTGATCATATTAGTACCATAGGCAGGCAGCTGCAATATTTACAGTTACTTGACTAGTGTAGGAACTAATATCCCCAACTCCCACTACCCACTCTTTATTTACTACTCCCCTTTTCCCTATCTTATCTATAATAATTAGATAACACACACAGGAGTTGTTTTGGAGTAAAAAACCGGCCATAGCAGCCTCCTTTATTATAAAAGTATAAAACCAACTTTTAAATAACTTTAAATAACTCTTTTAATAAACATTTTGTACAACTATGTATAACTTTTAACTGACAGTTCTTACACCTCCCAATCTTTGGTCTTCTGATGGCACTCTTAACTTCACCTCCTCCATTTCAAAAACTTCACCAAACACCATACACTGCGGTACATAATTTTACCATACCAGGCCACCAGCCGTATTTAAATCAGCACGGTGACAACACCCTTCCCGCAGTGTAACATCTGTCTTCCAGCCTAGCCTTCCGCTGTAAGAACAGAACACACCAGAAGGGCCCAGAATACTGAAAGCCCCCCACCATTTACCATCACCTCTTTGCATTTTTTACCACCATCAGAGACCAAAGATGCCCCTGATAAAGCGCTGCTATGACGACCGTGATCCATTCACCTGTAATAAAGAAAAACAGAAACAGCAAACCAGAAAAATACCCACAACAAAACCAAAAAAGGGAGGGTGGGTGGGCAACTTCCCCTTTTTCTGTCTCCTCACACTGCTCCTGCTTAAACCCCGCCTATTCCTTTTATATCTCCCCACCCCTTAAGTTAACTTCAATCCCCTCCCTCTTACTTCCTTTTAATTTTCAACCCTCCGTTGTGTCCTGTTCCACCTTGTCATGCCCAGCCCTTCATTACCATTCCATACTTCCATTATCATTCCGGGCCTCCCTTGACTAGTGTAGGAACTAATATCCCCAACTCCCACTATCCACTCTTTATTTACTACTCCCCTTTTCCCTTTCTTATCTATAATAATTAGATAACACACACAGGAGTTGTTTTGGAGTAAAAAACCGGCCATAGCAGCCTCCTTTATTATAAAAGTATAAAACCAACTTTTAAATAACTTTAAATAACTCTTTTAATAAACATTTTGTACAACTATGTATAACTTTTAACTGACAGTTCTTACACCTCCCAATCTTTGGTCTTCTGATGGCACTCTTAACTTCACCTCCTCCATTTCAAAAACTTCACCAAACACCATACACTGCGGTACATAATTTTACCATACCAGGCCACCAGCCGTATTTAAATGAGCACGGTGACAACACCCTTCCCACAGTGTAACATCTGTCTTCCAGCCTAGCCTTCCGCTGTAAGAACAGAACACACCAGAGGGGCCCAGAATACTGAAAGCCCCCCACCATTTACCATCACCTCTTTGCATTTTTTACCACCATCAGAGACCAAAGATGCCGCCACAGCCCGCAAGGATGACCCCTTAGCCTTAAGGGCACCTCCACACCCGCAATGCCCTTTCAATGCCATTCTGAAGCCCGAGAGCCCAAAGATCAATACCTACTGCGGTAAGGTGCACCCCATCTCCCCTTAGGTACATCCCCACATTAACCTCCAACTCCGTGTGCCTCACCACCAATCCCCCATTATTAACCACAAACTTTCCAATTGCCTTGTTTACTTTAATTCTTGCTTTGTTGATCCTAGGTACCGATCTAGCCATGCGCCATGACGTCCTTGCCACTATGTCAGACCAAACTATGATCATGCCCGGGAAGGCCACCCGAAGTGCCAAAAAGTTGCACTTAACGGCCGACACCAGTTCCCTGGTAGATCGGACCCCCAGATCATTTCCTCCTGCATGTACCACTAAAACATCTGGGGGTCGATCGAGTCGAGCGTATCGTTCAACTTCCTGAACAACTCTACCCCACCCCATGCCTGGAAAGCCCAACCAGCGAATACATGCCTCCCTCCTGGAAATCCCCAGTTGCCTGCCTTCTGGTCTGACGTCCCCCCTTTTTGCACCCCAGAAAACATAGGAGTGCCCCAAGATCCAGACGAGGCGTGGTTGACCCCCATCTGCAAAGACATAACACAACAGAAGACAAATTGAAACATGTGAACTTCCCCCACCCCTGTCTTCAAATGCATGTGATCATAATATAGCTATATTTTTTTTTTTTTTTTTATACCGCATCTGATGACAATTGAGGGCGCACATAAGACTGGAACCTCCTGGATTCCCACCTCCCAATCCTCTTGATTGCTGCCTCATCCAACCCACACCTGGCAGCTTCAGTAGCCGCCCCGATGCGGAAGGAGTGTGAGGCGAATTGCCTACTATCCAACCCTGCAGCCCCAATGCATTTTCTAAACACTGCAATGAATTGAAACCTGGATAAGAAAGTTCTATCTTCATGCACAAACAACGGCCCTTCCCCAACCGGGCGAATTAGCAGAAATTCCTCAACTACTTGAACCGGGCAAATTCCCGACCCTGGTAACCTGAACAGCTGCATTTTTACCCCTTTTCCGGCTTGGTCTGTTTTAGACCTGCACAGTTTCAGCAACACCCTATCCCGTTTTACTTCCACATCCTGCATCTTCAAACCCCCTGCTACTTGTTTTGCTGGACTCACCAACTCACCCACCCGAAACGCTCCAAAAAACGCGATGGAAAAAACCGCCTTGAACAAAATCACTTCATAACCCGACTTACATACCCCCCCTAATTTATTACACAATACCTGCAATAATGAAAAAGACACCGGCCTCCTCGAATCCTTCTTCGCATGACTCTTCCTATAACCTTTTAAAGCCTGTTTTACCCAGAAATCCTTGGTAAAATCAGTCAGGCCCTGTAACTTAAATAAAAATGCCAACCCCGCCAATTTCCGCTCAATTGCGGACACTGAACCACCCCCCTCCATGTGTCGTGACACAAAATACACTACCAACAACCTCAAGTCCAGCCCTCCCGGCCCGACGTCCGCCAGCCGTGTAAACGTGGCCCATTCCGACCACACTTTACTATATGCCGCCCATGTCGACCCACTCACCGATTTCCTGATCCATCCTGCGGCGATTCCGATACCGTCTCCCAAAGCCACCCCGGACAAGGAATCCCCTCTGCTTCCGCGGCGGGCGCCAGCTCCCTGAATCTGTCCCACTGGAACCGAGACAAGGAATCAGCCAAAGTATTATCCACGCCCGGGATATGCACAGCATATAGAAAAACATTAAGTTGTAAGCACCTCAACACCAGGTGACGCAACAATCGTACTACCGGCGGGGATGATGCCGATAGCCGATTGATGACCTGAACTACCCCCATATTGTCACAATTTAAACGTATTTTCAAGTTCCGCCACCTCTCCCCCCACAATTCTACTGCTAATACCACCGGGAATAATTCCAGTAGCACCAGATTCCGAGTAAATCCCGACTCCACCCAAAACTCAGGCCATGCCTCCGCACTCCACTGCCCTTGGAAAAAGGCCCCATACCCCGTAGATCCCGCGGCGTCCGTCACCAAATCCATGTCACAATTACTTACCGGTCCTTCCATCCACACCGAACGCCCGTTGTAGCTTTCCAGGAACGTGTGCCACACCTTCAGGTCCTCCCTATGTTCCCTGGTAAGCCTGATAAAGTGGGTCGGAGACTGTATCCCCGCTGTGGCAGCTGACAACCGGCGGCAAAAAACTCTACCCATTGGAATAATGCGACACACAAAATTCAACTTACCTAAAAGGGATTGTAATTGCCGCAGCTGCACTTTCCTTTTTTCCATCATGTCCCTGACGTCCCTTTTTAACCCGTCCACCTTATCCCCTGGCAACCTGCACTCCATGTCTCTGGTATCTATTTCGATGCCCAAAAAACTCAACCTTGTCGTCGGGCCCTCCGTTTTATCCGCTGCCAATGGCACCCCAAACTTACCTGCAATGTGTTCCAAGGTTGCCAACAGAATCGCACACCCCTTAGACTCCCGAGGCCCCACGCAGAGAAAGTCATCCAGGTAATGTATCACGGAATCCATCCCTGACACATCCCTAATCACCCATTCAAGGAATGAGCTAAACAGCTCAAACTTGGCGCAAGATATCGAGCAACCCATTGGCAGGCACCGATCGACGTAAAATTCCCCCTGCCAACAGCAACCCAACAGCCAAAAGCTGTCCGGATGTACTGGAAGCAAACGAAATGCCGCCTCAATGTCTGATTTTGCCATGAGTGCCCCCTGACCGTAATGCCTCACCCATCCCACCGCTGCATCGAACGATGTGTACGACACTGAACAATCTTCAGGATTGATACCATCATTCACAGATGCCCCTTTTGAAAATGAAAGGTGGTGAATAAGGCGAAACTTGTTTGGTTCCTTTTTAGGCACCACTCCCAACGGTGACACTACTAAATCCTGTAACGGCTTAGTTGCAAAAGGCCCACTCATGCGCCCCAACGCAACCTCCTTGGCCAGTTTTTCCGAAACCACCCCAGGATTCTGCAGTGCAGACCGCAAGTTCTTGGCCATCGGAGGTATAGCTGCCAGCGAACATGGAATTCTGAAACCCACTGAAAAACCCTCCCCCAACACCCTCGCTGCCTCTCTGTCCGGGTACCTATTTAAAAAAGGCCGCATCCTTACCTCCATCACTGGCGTTGTCCCTCTTCTGAGCAGGCTCCCCTGACTTCTTTCCTTTTTTGAAGTAGCGTGACAAAGCGTGGTTCCCCCCACATCCTGAGCATTCATGTTTAAAACGACAGGATCCCCCAAACTTGCAGGATCCTTCGTTAAACTGCCAACACACCCCAAATTTTTTCCCGGCCGGGAGTCCAGAGGTAGACGATTCCCCCGGCCCCCCCATGAAAAGGCTGGTTTGGTACCCTGGCGGAAGACATCAAACGCATCCATAAGCTGATATCCTTATGGTCCCACCTAAGAGCCGGCCTCACCGCCCTACGTTGCCTAAATTGCTCGTCGTATCGAAGCCACGCAGTGCCCCCATACACCCTATGCGCCTCGCCTATGGCATCCATGTAGCAAAACAACGCAGAGCAATGCTCCGGGTTCTTTTCGCCAATTACACTCGCCATAATTGCGAATGCCTGTAACCAATTACCAAAGGTCCTAGGGATCAAACGATACCTTCGCTTCTCCTCATCCTCTTTTTTGGAATCGTCCGGCTTTACCCGGTCCAAGTTGAACTTCTCTAACGGTAACAAGGAAAAAATTTCCACATACTCACCTTTTACTATTTTCTCCCGCACTTCTTGTTTTAAATGTGCTCCCAGCGGGCCCTCATAGCAGACGTACACTTCGCATTTTGCCGCATCTGCTATCCTGACCACATCCTTCCTGACCACCACTGCAGATTCCCCCGTGGTGGCGTTTCCCGACACCCCTGCGTCTGAGTTGGCGACAGCCTCACCCCTTGTCCCCGTTGTCCCCCCAACACCCGACGTCTCCACCTGCCCTCCAACCCACGGTGCCACTATCGCCGGCGCCGTCTGGTTGGTTGTAAATCGCTGAACCAAATCCCTTAATCCTCCCAGCAATTCCTGTAATGGTCCCCCTGTCCCGGCGGCAACAGGCTGAACGCCCGTCCCCCCTAGGCCAGGCGGTCCCCCCGCCGCGGCCCCTACAGCTCCACCAGGAGCCGTCGTGTCCCCCCCATCACCCCTATCTAACCCATTACCACCATCAACATTGATAACAGAATTAGGTAAAACATGTGACTCACCAGGCTGACTGGGTCTGCTCCCCATCGCCGCTGCACTGGACCCTCCAGATGGCGCGATGTCCTGGCACACGTCCTCCTCCGAACCCGACAGCTCTCCTTCTGACCGTACCTCCGTGGCTTGGAGCATCGGCGTGAGTAACCTCCCAGGTGAAGCCTGCCTGGGGGCTGTGGATTCCCATCTTGCGGCTGTTCTCCCCCTTTCCCTGCGACCACCTGCTGCTGTGCTCTGCCGTCCCACACTGCTGGCTCCTCTGCTGGCCCCTGGACCTCTCCTTCTGTCTTCCTCTGGCTCTCTTCCACTCCTGGCTACAAAAGGGCTGCCAGCAGCGTCAGGTAGCTGGCCTCCAGCCGTGCCCCTGCTCCTCCCCCGTCGGATCTCCCCCCTAGCAGATGCCTGTGCTGCGGGGGGGGGACCGCTCTGCCGCTGTCCTGTCTTCTGGGTGGCGATGCTCGGGCGCCATTACGGCCCGAAGCCCCGCCCCCCGCGCTCCGCCGTTGTGGAGGATTCCGCCCGGTCCCCCCAGGGGTGGCGGTGGCCACCCGTTTAGCTGGGGGAGCCGACGGGTCCGTTCCCGGGCTCCTATTAGGGCGAGCTGTTCTAGATGAGGGGCCTGGTGAAAAACGCTCAGGCGGCCTAGACCGCCTGGCGCGTGGCGTCGCTTCCCCCCCCGCCGGACCCCCCCGCTTCGTCTAGGAGCAATGGAGCTACCTGAGCCTGTAGCCATTCTTGTCCTCTCGTGGCCGCCGCCGTCCTCAGCCTTGCTAGGAGCAAATCAATGTCTGCCATGCTGCTGCAAATGCTTCTCTCCCCCTGTGTCCAACTTCCCCTTTTTCTGTCTCCTCACACTGCTCCTGCTTAAACCCCACCTATTCCTTTTATATCTCCCCACCCCTTATGTTAACTTCAATCCCCTCCCTCTTACTTCCTTTTAATTTTTAACCCTCCGTTGTCTCCTGTTCCACCTTGTCATGCCCAGCCCTTCATTACCATTCCATACTTCCATTATCATTCCGGGCCTCCCTATACTGTGTCCTCTGCACAGTGTGCACCTAAAGCTACCTGAAGACAATTGCTGTTGTTCTGATCATATTAATACCACAGGCAGGCAGCTTTAATATTTACAGTAAGTGTACTGTGTCCTCTGAACAGTGTGCACCTAAAGCTACCTCATGACAATTGCTGGTGTTCTTCTGATTCTATTAATAACAAAGGCAGAAAGCTGAAGTATTTACAGTAAGTGTACTGTGTCCTCTGCACATTGTGCACCCGAGGACAATTGCTGGTTTTCTTCTGATACTATTAGTTCCCTAGGCAGGCAGCTGCAGTATTTACAGTTAGTGTACTGTGTCCTCGGCACAGAGTGCAACTAAAGCTACTTGAAGACAATTGCTGGTGTTCTGATCCTATTAATACCACAGACAGGCAGCTGCAGTATTTACTGTTAGTGTTCTGTGTCCTCTGCACTGTGTGCACCTAAAGCTACCTGAAGACAATTGCTGGGGTTCTGATCCTAGTAATACTTTAGGCAGGCAGCTGCAGTATTTACAGTTAGTTTACTGTGTCCTCTGCACAGTGTGTACCTAAAGCTACCTGAAGACAATTGCTGTTGTTCTTCTGATCCTATTAATACCACAGGCAGGTAGCTGCAGTATTTATAGTTAATGTACTGTGTTCTCTGCACAGTGTGCACCTAAAGCTACTTGAAGTCAATTGCTGGTGTTATGATCCTTTTAATACCACTGGCAGGTAGCTGCAGCATTTACAGTTAGTGTACTGTGTCCTCTGCACAGTGTGCACCTAAACTACCTGAAGACAATTGCTGTTGTTCTGATCATATTAATACCACAGGCAGGCAGCTGCAGTATTTTCAGTTAGTGTACTGTGTCCTCTGCACAGCGTGCACCTAAAGTTACCTCAAGACAATTGCTAGTGTTCTTCTGATTCTAATAATACCACAGGCAGACAGATGCAGTATTCCCATTAGTGTACTGTGTCCTCTGCACAGTGTGCACCTAAAGCTACCTGAAGACAATTGCTGTTGTTATGATCATATTAATACCACAGGCAGGCAGCTGCAGTATTTATAGTTCGTGTACTGTGTCCTCTGCACAGTGTACACCTAAAGCTACTTGAAGTCAATTGCAGGTGTTCTGAACCTATTAATACCACTGGCAGGTAGCTGCAGGATTTACAGTTAGTGTTCTGTATCCTCTGCACAGATTGCACCTAAAGCTACCTGAAAACAATTGCTGGTGTTCTGATCCTATTAATACTACAGACAGGCAGCTGCAGTGCTTACAGTTAGTGTACTATGTCCTCTGCACAGTGTGCACCTACAGCTACCTGAAGACATTTGCTGGTTTTCTTCTGATCCTATTAGTACCATAGGCTGGCAGCTGCAGTATTTACAGTTAGTGTACTGTGTCCTCTGCACAGTGAACACCTAAAGCTACTTGTAGACAATTGCTGGTGTTCTTCTGATTCTATTAATACCACAGGCAGACAGCTTCAGTATTTACAGTTAGTGTACTGTGTCCTCTGCACAGAGTGCACCTAAAGCTACCTGAAGACAATTGCTGTTGTTCTGATCATATTAATACCCCAGGCAGGCAACTGCAGTATTTACAGTTAATGTACTGTGTCCTCTGCACAGTGTGCACCTAAAGCTACCTCAAGACATTTGCTGGTGTTCTTCTGATCCTATTAATACCACAGGCAGGCAGCTACAGTATTTACAGTTAGTGTGCTGTGTCCTCTGCACAGTGTACACCTAAAGCTACCTGAATACAATTACTGGTGTTCTTCTGGTCCTATTAATAAAACAGGCAGGCAGCTGCAGTTTTTACAGTTAGTCTACTGTGTCCTCTGCACAGTGTGCACCTAAAGCTACCTCAAGATAATTGCTGGTGTTCTGATCCTATTAATACCACAGACAGGCAGCTGCAGTAGTTACTGTTAGTGTACTGTGTCCTCTGCACTGTGTGCGCCTAAAACTACCTGAATACAATTGCTGGTCTTCTTCTGATCCTATTAGTACCATAGGCAGGCAGCTGCAGTATTTACAGTTAGTTTACTGTGTCCTCTGCACAGTGTGCACCTAAAGCTACCTGAAGACAATTGCTGTTGTTCTTCTGATCCTATCAATACCACAGGCAGGCAGCTGCAGTATTTACAGTAATGCCCCGTACACACGGTCGGACTTTGTTCGGACATTCCAACAACAAAATCCTAGGATTTTTTCCGACGGATGTTGGCTCAAACTTGTTTTGCCTACACACGGTCGCACAAAGTTGTGGGAATTTCCGATCGACAACCACAGGGTCACGTACACCACGTACGACGAGACTAGAAAAGGCCGGTTCAGAACCAAGCGCGGCACCCTTTGGGCTCCTTTTGCTAATCTCGTGTTAGTTAAAGTTTGGTGAGAGATGATTCGCGCTTTTTCAGACTCGTGGCTTTCAGATCGTTTTCTGCCGTTCAGTTTGTGCTTGTGGGTTTGTATCTGCTCTTCAGTGCGTGCAAGCAAGTTCCGCGTGACTTAGTCATTGTGTTCTTGTTCATACGTTACTGTTTTTCAGGTCGCTCTTCACAGGCCTTGCTGTTCTTCAGTGCGTTCTGTTACTTCGTTCTGAGCAGCCGACCGTTTTCTAGCCATGTTTTGTATGCGTACTCCTCGTAGAGTTCGTACTGTGCGGGGGCTTGGTGTTGGGGTCCTGACCTTGACACAAGTCCAGTCCATGAACAGGGTGGGGAGGAGTTCATGGACCAAGAATTGGTTGCTTCAGCGTGACCAGTTCTGTCATATGCCTTTGCTCCGTGAGAACCGTGAGAATAATCCTGATGATTTCAGGAACTTTCTCAGGATGACGGACCCCGTGTTTCACCGTTTGTTGGCTTCACTGACCCCCTATATCAGCAGGCAGGATACCTGCATGAGGCAAGCCATCACTCCGGAGCAGAGGTTGGTCGCTACCCTGCGGTATTTGGCCACAGGGAGAAGCCTGCAGGACCTCAAGTTCTCGACAGGCATCTCCACCCAGGCTCTGGGCATCATTATCCCAGAGACCTGTTCTGCCATCATCCAGGTCCTGCAGAAGGAGTATATGAAGGTAAGATTTTTATCCTTTAATATCACATTTTATTGTATTGAATGTTTGCTAATATCTTGTATTTCTTTCCTCATTCCCTAATTACCATGATTGGAATATGCTGTGAATGTCCCCTTTCTCCTCATACATGCTGGATTTTTATGTAATTATTATTTTATGTCCTTCATACATATTTGCCCTTCAATAACCTCTCCAGCATGGTGTCTCCTGCCCTATATTCACCTCATGTAGTCACTTAACAATGTATTTTATCAGCTCCATAGTAGTGCTTTACCCCAAACACCCCCTAAAATGTTTTGAAATGTTATTTTTGATTTAAATTCAGGCAGAGTGCCAGAGGCTTTTTTTTTGTGGTGTCCCCAAATTTTTTGTAACCCTCCCTCCCCCCAACTGCTAAGTCAGCTGATCACAATTCTCTATCCTCAATCATCTATCTGCTGACTTTGCCAAACCCATACACACTATACCCATCTCTTTTGTGGTCAGATGTATGGATGAATTACCCAAAGCATGTAGTGCAAGGGCCTGCCTGTATACTTTCCAATGGTACTGTTTAAAGTTTTTGTATCCTATTATTATCTTGATAGGTAATAGCAGAATGTTCAAATGTGCTCAAATGTGTACAGTGTTTATTTATATCTTTGTATTCAGACACTTCTTACCTGTCCAGTGGACTGCCAATAGTGTAAGTAAGGAGGGGCTGGCCAAAGGAATACACATTTAGGCATTCATCTCTCAATGAAGTGGAGAGGGTTACCTGTCCAAAACATCCACCCCCATAAATTTTTTTAAATGGCCCATGAGAGGAAGGGAGAGGAATCTGCTAGGTGGACCTTATACCTTTGTCTTTAAATACTCCCTAAAATAAATGTTATACTGATGTTGGCCAAGAATGTTTGTGTCTAATCTGCTTTCCATGTTTATGTGCAAAATGATTTTTTTTTTTCTTGTTTGACTCCACATTTTCCTACCACGCCACAGGAATGGCAGACTGTGGCCTCCCACTTTGCCCAGCGGTGGGACTTTCCTAACTGCGGAGGGGCAATTGATGGGAAACACGTCCACATTGTTCCACCACCCAACTCGGGGTCATCCTATTACAACTACAAGGGGTTCAATAGTATTTTGATGTTGGCGGTGGTGTCGGCTACTTACGAGTTCCTGTATGTGGACGTGGGGAAGAATGGCCGGATTTCAGATGGTGGAGTCATCGCCCACACGGAGTTCTACAGGCATCTCCAAAATGGCAGCTTGGACTTACCACCTCCAGAAGACAATGCAGATGGACTCCCATTAGTCTTCGTTGCGGATGAAGTGTTTGCGCTGGGGGACCACCTGATGCAGCCATTCCCGATGAGGACCCTCACCCCGGAACAGAGGGTTTTTAATTACCGGCTGGCCAGAGCCCGAAGAGTGGTGGAGAACACATTTGGAATCCTGGCCAGCCGGTTCCGATTATTTCTGACACCCATCCATATGGCAGAGTATAAACTGAACCATATAATACTTGCCTGCTGTGTTCTCCATAATTTTTTAAGAAAACATTCAGCCAACTATGCTGGCTCAGTTGGGCCTGAGGCCGGAATCCCAAATCCATCAACACTGACGGCGCTTGAAAGTGGCCGTCCTGGCTTGCCCTCCCTGAATGCCCGTGATGTCCGGTTACGATACCTGGAGTTCTTTGCGGATAGGGGGGCTATCAATATGCCAGACAATCTGTGAAACCTTTTTCAAATAAAAAAAAAAAAAGAAATTCTTTGGGGACATTTACTGCTTGTGTTTGTTTTAGCTGACCCTGACAGAAATGTGTGGAGTCCAGAAAATGTCGTGATTGTGTAACCTTATTATACAAAGCACTGTTGGCTGGAATTTCCTAAATGCAAAAACATTTCACTCCAAGTGGACTTGCAACTGCACTGAAACTGCACTTGTAGTGCAAAGTGGATTTGCCCTTAGGAAATAACCCCCATTTTTGCATAAAACAGCAATTACATCACCCCAAAAGTGTTCTAGTGTTGAGACAATAATCCACACATTCTTGAGTAAGCCACTTTTTTATACCTGCACAATCACATGTGCATTTACCAAAGGTTTTTAAAACAAACCAACATGTTTGTTGTATAACAATTTTTGCAGTAGCATTATCAAAAATCAAAATATCCATTTCAGATAAAACAGGCCTGTGTAAAACCAACAAGAAAGCCAAAAAACTTGAATTTACAAAGTTCACATTAGGTAAAACCTGAAGGCTATATCAGACATCAGTATTTAGGAACTGGGTTTGATATAGCGTTCAGATGGGGGGAAATCACCCCTGGAAAAGCCAAATTTGGAAGATGCACACAAATTTACAAATGTCAACATGTGCTATCTGCCATCAGGGGGGGGATCAAGGGACGTGTTTTGGGGGAGCAAGCCCTTCCTCAACGCGACTTTATAATTGAGGAACCCCCAAAACGCGTCCATTGATCTCCCGTGATGGCAGATAGCACATGTTGGCACACTGTGTGCATCCTCCAAATTTGGCTTTTCAAAACATTGAAAAAAATTTTAAAAGATTGGACCACAATAAAACAAGTGATTTTGTGGAGTTTAAATTCGCCCCAAAACATCAATGATGTTATTATTTTTTTTAATCACATCATTGATTTTTTGCTGGATGTTTTGCAGTTCGGCATTACACCCCATGATCTCCCCGATCAGGATCTGGGCACTTTCAGAAAAGAGTTCTCTATCCCTCACATCACGATCACCTAAAAAGAGATAAAGAACAAAAAAAAAGGTCTCAAAAATCGGCCACCATCCATCTCTTTTACCTGAGCCTGTGGTCGCAGACACTCACCTGTTGTGGTGCCAATCTCCACCACATCTTCTTCTTCCTCCTGCTCTTCTTCTTGGGTTTGGGGTATTTCACCTTCTTCCATAGGTGGGGGGTCTGTGTTCTCCTGGGATGAGGGGTGTCCTCCGAGTCTTTTCTCCCCTATGTAAAACAAAAATGGTATAATTAGCACACAGATATTTGATGGCAGAACTAGAAATAGGAAACATTGCTTGGAAGTGGGGTACAATTGTCTATTTTAGCCGAGTTCCAAGATGTATATTTTTTATTGGCCTTTGTCAAGCTGCAATAATTTACCTGTTTAGTACAAGCTTCACAGATGTAGCCCCCCCTATAGTATACACTGGAGCACCTGTGTGGCCCCCTAATAAAAATGGTGTTCTGGGGTCCCACACTAGTGCTCCAGTGTCCAGATGTGAAAACAGCTGCTCAGTGTCCTCTCCTTACACACAATCTAGTTGGCATTTCATTCTAGTAACAAACCCATCTACACAAACAAATATTTGGCATCCAAGTAGGCCCCAGTGTCCAGATGTGAAAACAGCTGCTCAGTGTCCTCTCCTTACACACAATCTAGTTGGCATTTCATTCTAGTAACAAACCCATCTACACAAACAAATATTTGGCATCCAAGTAGGCCCCAAAAAAAGTGTGAAAATGCATATGGCCTAAACAATGGTGTTCTAGAGGCCGAAAGAAAAATGTTTGATACGAACGAATAATGGGCCCATGAACATTAAAGTTGCCCTTTTAAACGTTACAATTAATAAAAGCATATGGAGCAGAACGAACGGAATAAAGACAGAAAGAATAGGAACACAGCACAACTACTTACTTTTTTGCAGCACTCTCCGGATCTTTCGGTACTGCTCGGGCTCTCTCAACTTCAGGTCCGACCACCGCTTCCTGAGCTGATCTTTAGATCTTCGTACCCCGAAATTCCTGTGAAGGCTTTTGATCACTTTAGCAATGATTTTTGCCTTTCGGATGTTGGGGTGTGGGTAAGGCCCATATTTTCCGTCATAGTCGGACTTCCTCATGATGTCGACCATCTAAAACATCTCCCCAAAGGACATATTTGTGGCCTTAAAACATCTCCTTCTGGATCGGGACGTGCCTGGATCCGGGCTTTCCTCCTCCTCCTCCTCGTTGCTATAATTAGCACACACCTGCTCTAAATCCGCCATCATGCTCTTCACCCACTGCGCCGAACGAAAAGGGGTGGGGAATAGACTAGAAAGAACGTCAGGGGCGGGCGGAGTTACACGCATGCGCAGTGTGTATAAAGCGTAACACGCGTGCGTATTACGTACGATCTGTGAGCGGAGGAAGGAGCATTGGACGCGCCGATCGTAAGAACGAAGGTAAGAGACAAACTTGTGCCTATACTGCTTCTAGATTGAGGCCTATATTGTAACAAGATTTGGAGAGTTTTGTCTGACATTAGGCTTTGTCTTGTGTTGTGTCTTGCAGTGAACATGGATATGGTACTCAAAGATAATGACTTCATGTCAGTATTCATAGATATGTTACGGGAGCTGCCCTGTCTGTGGGAGATTAACCACCCACATTAAAGAACCAAGCAAAGAGGAAGGCAGCACTGGAGCAATTGTGTGAAATTGTAAAGCAGGTGATCCCCACGGCAGACATCACCTATTTAAAGATATTAATTGGTGGCCTGAGGAGCACATATCTAAGGGAGCGCAAGAAAGTCCTGGATTCACAGAGATCCGGAGCAGCAGATGACATCTATGTCCCCATGATGTTGTACTACGACAGGCTGCATTTTCTGGCAGGCCAGACTGAACCCAGGTCATCCCTCTCCAGTCTTCCTTCCACGCTTCCTTCCCCCCCGGCTGAGGCTTCTGACGCCCAACCTGGGCCTTCCAGGCCGCATGTGGAGGAGCCCAGATTGAGCCAGGTATAGCATTCCTCTAAATATTTCTGCTTGTACAATCAATGATGTTAACTAGATGTTAGTTGGGAGTACTAATTTAGGATTATGATTGATGAAGCAAAAACTAAAACCATGTCCCTTTTTCATACACAGGGAAGTCTCAACCAGGAGGTGGCCGGGCCGAGCCGCCTGGCTGATCTGCAGGTCCCTCCACCCCCCTGAAAAGAGAAAGTGGCAGTAGGAGGAGTACCCTAGAGGAGGCTGCTATAGGATTCTTTTGGAGGGCTACAGAGGTCCTGGGAGCACCCCACACCATGGAGGAGAACATTGCTGCCTTCATAGCATATAAAATGCAGAGGATGGAGGAGGGCCAAAAAGTCATGTGTGAGGCCCTCATATCGGAGGCTCTGGAGAAAGGTATGAGGGGCCAAATTACACCATAGACACACCTTTGCATTGGTCCTCCTCCTCCCTCTCCTCCAGGTCTTCCCAGTCCTCCTCCAGGTCCTCCCAGTCCTCCTCCAGGTCCCCCCAGTCCTCCTCCAGGTCCCCCCAGTCCTCCTCCTCCTCCAGGTCCTACTCCTTCTCCTGCCACATCTCCAACTGCACATCCACAGCCAGGAAGGAAGCGTGGAAGGAAGACCAGACAGTGATTGCCCTGGATCCAGTCTGGTCGGCCAAAAAATGCAGCCTCTTGTGGTACCACAGCCTGGGAACATAGATGTCATCTGCTGCTATCCGGATCTCTGCGAATTCTGGACCAGACTGCCCTCCCTTACATATGGACTCCTCAGGCCACCAATTTTGATGTTCAAGAATTGATGTCTGCCGTGGGGGTTTCAGGCTTTGCTAATTTCTCATGTTGATCCAGTGTTGCCTTCCTCTTTGTTTGGTTCTGATCCCTTAATAAAGGATTTTTGTTTTGAATTATACTCTCCTATGTGTTTTACTTCAAAAATGACAGTTTGTTTGTGAGGATTCAGGTACATTTCAAATATACAATGTGAAATGAACAAGGGACACCAACAACAAACAATCTCCTGGAGATTAAATAATAAAAGATATCAATGGTGTTGGGGTAACTTGACACACAAAACACACACAAAAATATTCTGGAGTAAAAATAAAAATAACATTGAACAAAGATCAGCCTTGGAAAAAATCCAAACATTAAAGAAAAAAAAAGGCTGAAAATACAAAAAAAAAAAAAAAAAAAAAGTCAGATGTGACAACTAATAACAATATATTCAGGGAATCCCACTAAAAAAACACAAATAAAAGTTTGTGAGAAGTGTGTGTGAATATGAGCAGCAAAACTACTTAATTCTTGTCACATTATAAAGAAGAAGAGAGTGCGCTGTATTAAACCATTTTGAACATTGCAGCGTGACGAAAGTGCTGTATCCATTGCGAAAGCTAAGTTTACCAGAACGAGCTGTCCCGTCTCGGAATTTCTTCTGAGCATGCCTGGCACTTTGTGCGTCGGAACAGGCCACACACGGTCGGAATTGACGCGATTGGATTTTGTTGTCGGAAAATTTTATCTCCTGCTCTCCAACTTTGTGTGTCGGAAAATCCGATGGAAAATGTCCGATGGCGCCCACACACGGTCGGAATTTCCGACAACACGTTCCGATCGGACATTGTCCATCGGAAAATCCGACCATGTGTACGGGGCATTAGTGTACTGTGTCCTCTGCACAGTGTGCACCTAAAGCTACCTGGAGACAATTGCTGGTGTTCTGATCCTATTAATTACAAAGGCAGGCAGCTGAAGTATTTACAGTTAGTGTACTGTTTCCTCTGCACAGTGTGCACCTAAAGCTACCTGAAGACAATTGCTGGTGTTCTTCTAATTCTATTAATACGACAGGCAGGCAGCTGCAGTATTTACAGTTAGTGTACTGTGTCCTCTGCACAGTGTGCACCTAAACCTACCTGAAGACAAATGGTGGTGTTCTTCTGATCCTATTAGTACTACAGGCAGGCAGCGGTAGTATTTACAATTAGTGTACTGTGTCTTCTGCACAGTGTGCACCTAAAGCTACCTGAAGACAATTGCTGGTGTTTTTTTGATCCTATAAATACCATAGGCCTGCAGCTGCAGTATTTACAGTTAGTGCACTGTGTCCTCTGCACAGTGTGCACCTAAAGCTACATGAAGAAAATTGCTGGTGTTCTTCTGATCCTATTAATACCACGGACAGGCAGCTGCAGTATTTACAGTTAGTGTACTGTTTCCTATGCACAGTGTGCACCTAAAGCTACCTGAAGACAATTGTTGGTGTACTGATCCTATTAATAACACTGGCAGGTAGCTGCGGGATTTACAGTTAGCGCACTGTGTCCTCTGCACAGTGTGCACCTAAAACTACCTGAAGACAATTGTAGGTGTTCTTCTGATCCTATTAGTACCACAGGCAGGCAGCTGCAGTATTTACAGTTAGTGTACTGTGTACTCGGCACAGTGTGCACCTAATACTACCTGAAGACACTTGCTGGTGTTCTTCTGATCCTATTAGTACCACAGGCAGGCAGCTGCAGTATTTACAATTAGTGTACTGTGTCCTCTCCACAGTGTGCACCTAAAGCTATCTGAATACAATTGCTGGTGTTTTGATCCTATTAATACCATAGGCAGGCAGCTGCAGTATTTACATTTAGTCTTCTGTGTCCTCTGCACAATGTGCACCTAAAGCTACCTGAAGACAGTTGCTGGTGTTCTTCTGATCCTATTAATACCACAGGCAGGCAGCTTTAGTATTTATAGTTAGTGTACTGTGTCCTCTGCACAGAGAACACCTAAAGCTACCTGAAGACAATTGCTGTTGTTCTTCTGATCCTATTAGTACCACAGGCAGGCAGCTGGAGAATTACAGTTAGTGAACTGTGTCCTCTGCACAGTGTGAACCTAAAGCTACCTGAAGACAATTGCTGGTGTTCTGATACTATTAATACCATAGACAGGCTGCTTCAGTATTTACAGTTAGTGTACTGTGTCCTCTGCACACTGTGCAACTAAAGCTACCTGAAGACAATTGCTGGTGTTCATCTGATCCCATTAGTGCCACAGGCAGGCAGCTGCAGTATTTACAGTTAGTGTACTGTGTTCCTCTGCACAGTGTGCACCCAAAGCTACCTCAAGACAATTGCTGGTGTTCTTCTAATCCTATTAATACCACAGGCAGGCAGCTGCAGTATTTACAGTTAGTGTACTGTGTCCTCTGCACAGTGTGCACCTAAAGCTACCTGAAGACAAATGCTTTTGTTCTGATCCTATTAATTCCACAGGCAGGCAGCTGCAGTATTTACAGTTAGTGTACTGTGTCCTCTGCACAGTGTGCACCTAAAGCTACCTGAAGACAATTGCTGCTGTTCATCTGTTCCCATTAGTACCAAAGGCAGGCAGCTGGAGTATTTACAGTTAGTGTATTGTGTCCTCTGCACAGTGTGCACCTAAAGCTACCTCAAGACATTTGCTCTGTGTTCTTCTGATCCTATTAATAACACAGACATGCAGCTGCAGTATGTACAGTTAATGTACTGTGCCCTCTGCACACTGTGAAACTAAAGCTACATGAAGAGAATTGCTGGTGTTCTTTTGATCCCATTAGTACCACAGGCAGGGCACTGCAGTATTTACAGTTAGTGTACTGTGTCCTCTGCACAGTGTGCACTTAAAGCTATCTGAATACAATTGCTGGTGTTTTGATCCTATTAATACCATAGACAGGCAGCTGCAGTATTTACATTTAGTCTACCGTGTCCTTTGCACAGTGTGCACCTAAAGCTACCTGAAGACAATTGCTGCTGTTCTTCTGATCCTATTAGTACCACAGGCAGACAGCTGCAGTATTTACAGTTAGTGTACTGTGTCCTCTGAACAGTGTGCACATAAAGCTACCTGAAGACAATTGCTGTTTTTCTTCTGATCCTATGAATACCACAGGCAGGCAGCTGCAGTATTTACAGTTAGTGTACTGTGTCCTCTGCAAAGTGTGCACCTAAAGCTACCCAAAGACAATTACTGGTGTTCTTCTGATCATATTAATACCACGGGCAGACAGCTGCAGTATTTACAATTAGTGTTCTGTGTCCTCTGCACAGTGTGCACCTAAAGCTATCTGAAGACAATTGCTGGTGTTCTGATCCTATTAATGCCACAGGCAGGCAGCTGCAGTATTTACAGTTAGTGTATTGTTTCCTCTGCACAGTGTGCACCTAAAGCTACCTGAAGACAATTGCTGGTGTTCTTCCGATCCTATTAATACCACAGACAGGCAGCTGCAGTTTTTACAGTTAGTGTGTGGAGGCGCCAACTGTGGTAGCTTGTTTATGCAAAAATAAAAGTTAGTGTAACAATTACACTTACTGGTTCGCAGGGTGGAGGTGTTTCTTTGAGATGGAAAAGTGTCCTGGGATGTGTTGTTATCTTGTTTCCGGCTCAGATTTCATTCCTTCAGGCGTCTGGGTGTGAAGTCTGTACACAGGCTGAACTGCTGCATCCAGTGCATGGAAAGCTCCACGCTGACCACTCTGGAGTGCAGAAGAGGAAATGACGTCACTGATGCACGGCAAACGTCCAGGCTGGTGTTGGGGATAATGCAGGGATAGTACAGGCTACGCGCTCGGGGCTCACAGCTCCTTCTACTGGCTCACAGGCCAGTAGAAGGAGCTGTGAGCCCCGAGCGCATAGCCTGTACTATCCCTGCATTATCCCCAACACCAGCCTGGACGTTTGCCGTGCATCAGTGACGTCATTTCCTCTTCTGCACTCCAGAGTGGTCAGCGTGGAGCTTTCCATGCACTGGATGCAGCAGTTCAGCCTGTGTACAGACTTCACACCCAGACGCCTGAAGGAATGAAATCTGAGCCGGAAACAAGATAACAACACATCCCAGGACACTTTTCCATCTCAAAGAAACACCTCCACCCTGCGAACCAGTAAGTGTAATTGTTACACTAACTTTTATTTTTGCATAAACAAGCTACCACAGTTGGCGCCTCCACACCCCTCCTTTTTTCAACATTGATTATCAACAGAGGTAATGGACACCCTCTGAGGATGGCTGCCTCCTCATTCTAGAATTTACCTGCCTTATTTTAATGTGCTATTATAGCTACCATTGTACTATTTACCTTAGACATGACATGTTGCGGAGCGCCGGAAACCCCCCCCCTTTTGTTTCTTTACAGTTAGTGTACTGTGCCCTTTGCACACTGTGCAACTAAAGCTACCTGAAGACAATTGCTGGTGTTCTTATAATTCTATTAATACCACAGGCAGGCAGCTGCAGTATTTACAGTTAGTGTACTGTGTCCTCTGCACAGTGTGCACCTAAAGCTACCTGGAGACAATTGCTGGTGTTCTGATCCTATTAATTACAAAGGCAGGCAGCTGAAGTATTTACAGTTAGTGTACTGTTTCCTCTGCACAGTGTGCACCTAAAGCTACCTGAAGACAATTGCTGGTGTTCTTCTGATCCTATTAATACCACAGACAGGCAGCTGCAGTATTTACAGTTAGTGTACTGTTTCCTATGCACAGTGTGCACCTAAAGCTACCTGAAGACAATTGTTGGTGTACTGATCCTATTAATAACACTGGCAGGTAGCTGCGGGATTTACAGTTAGCGCACTGTGTCCTCTGCACAGTGTGCACCTAAAACTACCTGAAGACAATTGTAGGTGTTCTTCTGATCCTATTAGTACCACAGGCAGGCAGCTGCAGTATTTACAGTTAGTGTACTGTGTACTCTGCACAGTGTGCACCTAATACTACCTGAAGACACTTGCTGGTGTTCTTCTGATCCTATTAGTACCACAGGCAGGCAGCTGCAGTATTTACAATTAGTGTACTGTGTCCTCTGCACAGTGTGCACCTAAAGCTATCTGAATACAATTGCTGGTGTTTTGATTTTATTAATACCATAGGCAGGCAGCTGCAGTATTTACATTTAGTCTTCTGTGTCCTCTGCACAACGTGCACCTAAAGCTACCTGAAGACAGTTGCTGGTGTTCTTCTGATCCTATTAATACCACAGGCAGGCAGCTTTAGTATTTATAGTTAGTGTACTGTGTCCTCTGCACAGAGAACACCTAAAGCTACATGAAGACAATTGCTGTTGTTTTTCTGATCCTATTAGTACCACAGGCAGGCAGCTAGAGAATTACAGTTAGTGAACTGTGTCCTCTGCACAGTGTGAACCTAAAGCTACCTGAAGACAATTGCTGGTGTTCTGATACTATTAATACCATAGACAGGCTGCTTCAGTATTTACAGTTAGTGTACTGTGTCCTCTGCACACTGTGCAACTAAAGCTACCTGAAGACAATTGCTGGTGTTCATCTGATCCCATTAGTGCCACAGGCAGGCAGCTGCAGTATTTACAGTTAGTGTACTGTGTTCCTCTGCACAGTGTGCACCCAAAGCTACCTCAAGACAATTGCTGGTGTTCTTCTAATCCTATTAATACCACAGGCAGGCAGCTGCAGTATTTACAGTTAGTGTACTGTGTCCTCTGCACAGTGTGCACCTAAAGCTACCTGAAGACAAATGCTTTTGTTCTGATCCTATTAATTCCACAGGCAGGCAGCTGCAGTATTTACAGTTAGTGTACTGTGTCCTCTGCACAGTGTGCACCTAAAGCTACCTGAAGACAATTGCTGCTGTTCATCTGTTCCCATTAGTACCAAAAGCAGGCAGCTGGAGTATTTACAGTTAGTGTACTGTGTCCTCTGCACAGTGTGCACCTAAAGCTACCTCAAGACATTTGCTCTGTGTTCTTCTGATCCTATTAATACCACAGACATGCAGCTGCAGTATGTACAGTTAGTGTACTGTGCCCTCTGCACACTGTGAAACTAAAGCTACATGAAGAGAATTGCTGGTGTTCTTTTGATCCCATTAGTACCACAGGCAGGGCGCTGCAGTATTTACAGTTAGTGTACTGTGTCCTCTGCACAGTGTGCACCTAAAGCTATCTGAATACAATTGCTGGTGTTTTGATCCTATTAATACCATAGACAGGCAGCTGCAGTATTTACATTTAGTCTACCGTGTCCTTTGCACAGTGTGCACCTAAAGCTACCTGAAGACAGTTGCTGGTGTTCTTCTGATCCTATTAATACCACATTCAGGCAGCTTTAATATTTACATTTAGTGTACTGTGTCCTCTGCACAGTGAGCACCTGAAGTTACCTGAAGACAATTGCTGCTGTTCTTCTGATCCTATTAGTACCACAGGCAGACAGCTGCAGTATTTACAGTTAGTGTACTGTGTCCTCTGAACAGTGTGCACATAAAGCTACCTGAAGACAATTGCTATTTTTCTTCTGATCCTATGAATACCACAGGCAGGCAGCTGCAGTATTTACAGTTAGTGTACTGTGTCCTCTGCAAAGTGTGCACCTAAAGCTACCCGAAGACAATTGCTGGTGTTCTTCTGATCATATTAATACCACGGGCAGACAGCTGCAGTATTTACAATTAGTGTTCTGTGTCCTCTGCACAGTGTGCACCTAAAGCTATCTGAAGACAATTGCTGGTGTTCTGATCCTATTAATGCCACAGGCAGGCAGCTGCAGTATTTACAGTTAGTGTATTGTTTCCTCTGCACAGTGTGCACCTAAAGCTACCTGAAGACAATTGCTGGTGTTCTTCCGATCCTATTAATACCACAGACAGGCAGCTGTAGTTTTTACAGTTAGTGTACTGTGTCCTTTGCACAGTGTGCACCTAAAGCTACCTGAAGACAATTGCTGGTGTCCTGATCCTATTTATAACACAGGCAGGCAGCTGCAGTATTTACAGTTAGTGTACTGTGTACTCTGCACAGTGTGCACCTAATACTACCTGAAGACAATTGCTGGTGTTCTTCTGATCCTATTAGTATCACAGTCAGGCAGCTGCAGTATTTACAGTTAGTGTACTGTGTCCTCTGCACACTGTGCAACTAAAGCTACCTGAAGACAATTGCTGGTGTTCATCTGATTCTAGTAATACAACAGGCAGGCAGCTGCAGTATTTACAGTTAGTGTACTGTGTCCTCTGCACAGTGTGCACCTAAAGCTACCTCAAGGCAATTTCTGGTGTTCTTCTGATCCTATTAATACCACAGACAGGCAGCTGCTGTATTTACAGTTAGTGTACTGTGCCCTCTGCACACTGTGCAACTAAAGCTACCTGAAGACAATTGCTGGTGTTCATCTGATCCCATTAGTACCACAGGCAGGCAGCTGCAGTATTTACAGTTAGTGTACTATGTCCTCTGCACAGTGTGCACCTAAAGCTACCTGAAGACAATTGCTGGTGTACTTCTAATCCAATTAATACCACAGGCAGGAAGCTGCAGTATTTACAGTTAGTGTACTGTGTCCTCTGCACAGTGTGCACCTAAAGCTACCTGAAGACAAATGCTTTTGTTCTGATCCTATTAATTCCACAGGCAGGCATCTGCAGTATTTACAGTTAGTGTACTGTGTCCTCTGCACAGTGTGCACCTAAAGCTACCTGAAGACAATTGCTGGTGTTCTTCTAAACATATTAATACCACAGGCAGGCAGCTGCAGTATTTACAGTTAGTGCATGTGTCCTCTGCACAGTGTGCACCTAAAGCTATCTGAATACAATTGCTGGTGTTTTGATCCTATTAATACCATAGGCAGGCAGCTGCAGTATTTACATTTAGTCTTCTGTGTCCTCTGCACAACGTGCACCTAAAGCTACCTGAAGACAGTTGCTGGTGTTCTTCTGATCCTATTAATACCACAGGCAGGCAGCTTTAGTATTTATAGTTAGTGTACTGTGTCCTCTGCACAGAGAACACCTAAAGCTACATGAAGACAATTGCCGTTGTTTTTCTGATCCTATTAGTACCACAGGCAGGCAGCTGGAGAGTTACAGTTAGTGAACTGTGTCCTCTGCACAGTGTGAACCTAAAGCTACCTGAAGACAATTGCTGGTGTTCTGATCCTATTAATACCACATTTAGGCAGCTGCAGTATTTACAGTTAGTGCACTGTGTCCTCTGCACACTGTGCAACTAAAGCTACCTGAAGACAATTGCTGGTGTTCATCTGATCCCATTAGTGCCACAGGCAGGCAGCTGCAGTATTTACAGTTAGTGTACTGTGTTCCTCTGCACAGTGTGCACCCAAAGCTACCTCAAGACAATTGCTGGTGTTCTTCTAATCCTATTAATACCACAGGCAGGCAGCTGCAGTATTTACAGTTAGTGTACTGTGTCCTCTGCACAGTGTGCACCTAAAGCTACCTGAAGACAAATGCTTTTGTTCTGATCCTATTAATTCCACAGGCAGGCAGCTGCAGTATTTACAGTTAGTGTACTGTGTCCTCTGCACAGTGTGAACCTAAAGCTACCTGAAGACAATTGCTGCTGTTCATCTGTTCCCATTAGTACCAAAAGCAGGCAGCTGGAGTGTTTACAGTTAGTGTACTGTGTCCTCTGCACAGTGTGCACCTAAAGCTACCTCAAGACATTTGCTCTGTGTTCTTCTGATCCTATTAATACCACAGACATGCAGCTGCAGTATGTACAGTTAGTGTACTGTGCCCTCTGCACACTGTGAAACTAAAGCTACATGAAGAGAATTGCTGGTGTTCTTTTGATCCCATTAGTACCACAGGCAGGGCGCTGCAGTATTTACAGTTAGTGCACTGTGTCCTCTGCACAGTGTGCACCTAAAGCTATCTGAATACAATTGCTGGTGTTTTGATCCTATTAATACCATAGGCAGGCAGCTGCAGTATTTACATTTAGTCTACTGTGTCCTCTGCACAGTGTGCACCTAAAGCTACCCGAAGACAGTTGCTGGTGTTCTTCTGATCCTATTAATACCACATTTAGGCAGCTGCAGTATTTACAGTTAGTGCACTGTGCCCTCTGCACACTGTGCAATTAAACCTACTTGAAGACAATTGCTGGTGTTCATCTAATCCTATGAATACCACAGGCAGGGAGCTGCAGTATTTACAGTTAATGCTAGACATGTGCATTCGTTTTCGTCCGAATGCATTTTCGTCCAAATTTCAGGTATTTTCGTTATCGTTTTAACAAACGATAACGAAAGTGCAGAGTCCGAAAAACGAAAGATCCGACATAAACAAATGCTTTATTTTCGTTTTCGTTGCTACAACAGTTCGATATAGATAGGAGATTTGACATGATGATGACAATAACAGTTTGTGTCCATCAAACCTGTGGTCGAATGTGCCTAAGCTTAGCTCTATTAGTCCAAGATTATTCTACATAGAGAGAAAAGATTCGACGTAGAGAGAAAAGATTCGACGTAGGGGGAGGAAAGATTCGACGTAGGGGAGGAAAGATTCGACGTAGGGGAGAAAAGATAAATAAAAATAATGATGATGATGAATGTTATTGGCTGATTGTAACCAAAGAGGAGGAGCAGTAAAATAGCTAGAACTAAGTACACACGTACTTTGGCTTATGGTGTCTGTTGAAAGTTCTAAGAAGATTCGACGGAGCAAGTAAACTATACGGCGTTGTACAGTTTAGCTGCTCCGTCGAATCTTCTTTGCACATTCGACAGACACCATAAGCCTTCAATGACAGATTCGACCTTAATTTGGATTTTCGGACGAATGCAATTTTTAACTAAAAACGAGATAAATAAAAACGAATTTCGGGAGTAACTAAATACATTTATTTTTCGGACGAAAACGAAATTCCGAAACGAAATATTTCAGTGTGCACATGTCTAGTTAGTGCACTGTGTCCTCTGCACAGTGTGCACCTAAAGCTACCTCAAGACAATTGCTGATGTTCTTCTGATCCTATTAATACCACAGACAGGCAGCTGCAGTATTTACAGTTAGTGTACTGCGTCCTTTGCACAGTGTGCACCTAAAGCTACCTGAAGACAATTGCTGGTGTTCTTCTAATCCTATTAATACCACAGGCAGGCAGCTGCAGTATTTACAGTTAGTGCACTGTGTCCTCTGCACAGTGTGCACCTAAAGCTATCTGAATACAATTGTTGGTTTTTTGATCCTATTAATACCATAGGCAGGCAGATGTAGTATTTACATTTAGTCTACTGTGTCCTCTGCACAGTGTGCACCTAAAGCTACCTGAAGACAGTTGCTGGTGTTCTTCTGATCCTATTAATACCACATTCAGGCAGCTGCAGTATTTACAGTTAGTGCACTGTGCCCTCTGCACACTGTGCAACTAAAGCTACCTGAAGACAATTGCTGGTGTTCATCTGATCCCATTAGTACCACAGACAGGCAGCTGCAGTATTTACAGTTAGTGTACTGTGTCCTTTGCACAGTGTGCACCTAAAGCTACCTGGAGACAATTGCTGGTGTTCTGATCCTATTAATTCCAAAGGCAGGCAGCTGCAGTATTTACAGTTAGTGTACTGTGTCCTCTGCACGGTGTGCACCTAAAGCTACCTGAAGACAGATGCTTTTGTTCTGATCCTATTAATTCCACAGGCAGGCAGCTGCAGTATTTACAGTTAGTATACTGTGTGCTCTGCACAGTGTGCACCTAAAGCTACCTGAAGACAATTGCTGGTGTTCATCTGTTCCCATTAGTACCACATGCAGGCAGCTGCAGAATTTACAGTTAGTGTACTGTATCCTCTGCACAGTGTGCACCTAAAGCTACCTGAAGACAATTGCTGGTGTTCTTCTAATCCTATTAATACCACAGGCAGGCAGCTTTAGTATTTACAGTTTGTGTACTGTGTCCTCTGCACAGTGTGCACCTAAAGCTACCTGAAGGCAGTTGCTGGTGTTGTTCTGATCCTATTAATACAACAGGCAGGCAGCTTTAATATTTACAGTTAGTGTACTGTGTCCTCTGCACAGTGAGCACCTAAAGCTACCTGAAGACAATTGCTGCTGTTCTTCTGATCCTATTAGTACCACAGGCAGGCAGCTGCAGTATTTACAGTTAGTGTACTGTGTCCTCTGCACAGTGTGCACCTAAAGCTACCTGAAGACAATTTCTGGTGTTCTTCTGATCCTATGAATACCACAGACAGTCAGCTGCAGTATTTACAGATAGTGTACTGTGTCCTCTGCACAGTGTGCACCTAAAGCTACCTGAAGACAATTGCTGGTGTTATTCTAATCCTATTAATACCATAGGCAGGCAGCTGAAGTATTTACAGTTAATGTACTGTGTCCTTTGCACAATGTTCACCCAAAGCTACCTGAAGACAATTGCTGGTGTTCTCATACTAATAATACTACAGCAGGCAATTGATTCTGTTAGCTGCAGTATAATCAGTATATATATACATCCCAGCTTTGCGCAGCTACATCTCACTGCAGGCCGTTAGTATGTCTAGAAGGCCAAGAAGGAGAGGTACACAGTCACAAGCCAATAAAAGAGGCAACAGTCTAGAGGCAACAGTGCTGGTCATGGACAAGGTGCATCCTCATCAGCATATGGCCGTGGGACTCATTTATCCTTTTTTTCGGCACCTGGCCGTGTTGAGCCACAACATGCGGAAAACTTGTTAGAGTGAATGACCAAGACATCCTCATCCTCCTCATCCCCTCTCACCCAGGCTCAGGATACTTTGTCTAGCAAAGCAGCTGCCAATGCGGCCTCTTCCCCCGGCTCAATGGCATCAGTCACTCCTTCCCTTGCCCCACCATGTCCTCCTTAGGATTCCCCAGAACTGTTTGACCACAGTGTTGGGTACATGCTCCAGGAGGATGCCCAGTGTTTTGAAGGCTCCGATGATGGTACCCAGCTAGAGGAAGGCAGTAACATGAGCCCAGAGAGAAGGGATGCCCAAGAAGGACAGCAATCTGGCAGTCATGTTCCCCCAGCTGCAGCATAATGCCATACTGACTCCACATGGGTGCCTGATAGGAGGGAGGAGGAGGAGGAGGCACATCTCCAATGAGGCAGGATGCCCTCCGGGGTCCAGCTTAAGGGCAGCACACTGACTGCATCACACCACAGAGCTCCGCATTTGCAGGGCACTGCTTTCTCTGCGCATAATTCCAAAAGTTCTTTGGTGTGGGCCTTTTTTTGAGAGGAGTGCATCAGAGTGCACCGCTGCTATTTGCAACATATGTCTCAATCGTGGCCAAAACATCACCCTCTTGGGCACCACATGCTTGATCAGATATATGTCGACCTGCCATGCATTTCATTGGCAAGTGTACCTAAAAGACCCACACCAAAGAACAAAACAGACCTCTCCTTGTTTCTCATCAGCTGGGATCTATAACCCCACTATACCTTCAGTCCTCTTTGAAACCTGCACTGAGAGGAATGAAGGTGTAAAATTAGGTGTTTTACAGGCAAGTACTTGCGGGCAAACTGCTATCGGTACACCAACGTCAGATTGTACCAGGCAAATTTCCCTGTCCAGCTGCTGCACCGCCGAAAGAAGTTCGCTTCCAGCCATCCACATGCCCTGCGGTTGAATGCTAACTTGGCTAAATTGCTAGCAGTTCAACTGCTACCTTTTCAGTTGGTAGACTCTACCGCCTTCCGCGAGTTTGTGGAATGTGCGGTTCCTTAGTGGCAGGTTCCCAAATGCCACTTTTTCTTATGGAAGGCAATTCCGGCTCTCTACCGGCATGTGGAATGCAATGTCTTGGCCTCGCTGGACAGGGCGGTCAGTGGTAAGGTGCATATTACCGCTGACTCATGGTCCAACAGGCATGGTCAGGGATGTTACCTATCTTTCACGGCGCATTGGGGGACTCTGCTGGCAACTGGGAATGATGCAGGACAAGTGCAGTAGTGTTGGAGGCTGTTCCGCCACCATGCCTCCAAAATGCTACTACTGGCGATTTGGACACACCTCTCTCCTCCACCCCCTCCTCTTCTTCTTCCTCCATGTCCTCTTCCTGTGCTTGGAACCAGTGGTGCTCCGTAGGCGTTCAAGAGGCTATGCAAGTATGCAGTGAAAAAGATGCCATGCGGTGCTTGAGCTGGTGTGCTTGGGGGACAGGAGCCACACTGGGGCAGAGATTCTGTCAGCTCTGCAGGGGCAGGCTCAGAGGTGGTTGACACCATGCGAGCTTAAGCCAGGAATGGTGGTTTGCGACAATGGCACCAACCTCCTCTCCGCCCTCCGACAGGGACAACTGACCCATGTGCCCTGTTTGGCTCACATCCTTAACTTGGTTGTGCAGCGGTTCTTGTGCAGGTACCCAGGCTTATAGGATGTCCTGAGGCAGGCCAGGAAAGTCTGTGTGCATTTCCACCGGTCATATAATGCCAGTGCTCGGCTGGCTGACCTCCAAAAGGAATTTAACCTGCCCAAGAACCACCTAATCTGTGACATGCCCACCAGGTGGAACTCAATGTTGGCCATGCTGCAGCGGCTGCACATGCAGCAGAGGGCCATCAATGAGTACCTGTACGACTATGTAACCAGGACAGGGTCATAGGACCTTGTTTTTTTCCCCCACGCCAGTTGGCTATGATCAGGGATGCATGCACTGTCCTGTCACCATTTGAGGAGGCCACGAGGATGGTGAGCAGTGACAGTGCATGCATCAGTGACACATTCCCTCTTGTCCACCTGTTGGAGCACACGCTGCATGGAATAATGGACAGGGCACTTGGGGTAGAACAGAGTGAGGAAGAGGAGGACTTCCTTACCTCTCAAGGTCTCTTTTATCCAGACAGTGTTCCTGCATGCCGGCCGATCACACAGAAAGGGGACGAGGAGGAGGAGGAGGTTTGTGTTAGAATGGAGGTGGAGCCTGGCACTCAGCATCAGCAGCAGTCTTCAAGGGATCATTTACAGTCCCAAGAAACCCATGGACTTGTACGTGGCTGGGAGGAGGTGGCTGCGGTTCATGTCGTCCTTAGTGACCCAGAGGACTCTGGACCGAATGCGTCAGCAATCCTATGCTGCATTGCCTCCCTGATCCTCCAAAGCCTGCGGAAGGATCCTCGTATTCATGGTATCAAGGGGAGGGATGATTACTGACTGGCAACCCTCCTTGATCCACGTTACAAGGGTAAGGTTGCGGACCTTATCTTGCCCTCGCAGAGGGAGCAGAGAATGAAACATCTTCAGGAGGCCTTGCAGACAGGTTTGTGCAATGCGTTTCCAGAGCCTGGGAGGTTACAATTTCCTGGTCCTCCTGGACAACTTGTTGCTAAGGCTTTGGTCAGTTACAGAAGGTGGAGAAGGTGGCCGTCTGACCAATGCGTTCAGACAATTTTTTAGTCTGCAGCCCCAAGGTATGATCGGTTCCAGCAACTATCGCCAGCATCTGATTCACATGGTGCAGGAATACCTAGGGGCAAGATCATACTTGGACACCTTTCCCACCAAAAATCCTCTTGGCTACTGGGTCTTGAGGATGGATCACTAGCCAGAGCTTGCACAGTATGCAACTGAGCTACTGGCTTGTCCTGCATCCAGCGTTCTATCTCAGAACGCACATTCAGTGCTGCTGGAGGCTTTGTGACTGATCAAAGGGTGCACCTTTCCACCGAATCGGTCGATCGGCTGACCTTCATAAAAATGAACCAGTCTTGGATCACCAGCTACCAAGCTCCTGATGCTGATGTAACCAAATAATTGTTTTTTTTAATGTGCGATCCCTTCAAGACTGCCTATGCTGATGCTGAGTGACTATCCTGTTATGCTGAGTGACAATCCTATTCCTCCTCAATTTTCATGCTGATAGCTTGTAAGAACATTTTTGGTTCTGGGCACCGCCACCAGTGGCTAAGGCCCAATTTTTCTGCCCCTGTTTAACAGGGGCGTGTAATTACAATTTTTGATGCAATACTTTGTAATACTGACACATAATCACACACATAGGTTGGACTTGATGGACTTGTGTCTTTTTTCAACCTCACCTACTATGTAACTATGTAACTATGTAACTTTGCAGCAGGGCTCATTTCGGCACTCCAGCTATAGTATCTGTGAGGGGTTGCAATGTTGTGGCACCAGCACCAGTGCCCAAGGCCCAATTTTTCAGCCCCTGTTTAACAGGGGCGTATAATTAAAATTTTTGATGCATACTTTGTAGCAGGGCTCATTCCTGCGCTCCAACTATAGTATCTGTGAGGGGTTGCAGTGTTGTGGCAGTAGTGGCTAAGGCCCAATTTTTCTGCCCCTGTTTAACAATGGCGTGTAATTACAATTTTTGATGCAATACTTTGCAGCAGTGCTCTTTCCTGCGCTCCAACTAGAGTATCTGTGAGGGGTTGCAATGTTGTTGCACCAGCACCAGTGCCCAAGGCCCAGTTTTTCAGCCCCTGCACCCACCAAGAGTAACTGTGAGGGCTTACAGTATTGTGGCAACACCTAAGGCCCCAATTTCTGCAGAGTATATAGGGCAGGCCCCTACTTTCAAACATCCAACTTACAAACAACTCCTACTTGCAAATGGAAGGAGACAACAGGAAGTGAGATGAAATCTACCCCTAGGAAGGGAAATTCTCTTCTGTAAGAGTTAATATGGGAAAAAACATGTCTCCTCTTCACTGATGCTTTATCACCAATCCTTGTTTCACTAAAAACCCCAAATTTTCAAAAAACATTTGTCATTGGGGCAGAAAGTGAGGTGAAATCTTCTGAAGAGGTGCACAGACAGCAAAACAAATGTTACAGGGGTGATAACCCTTCCCTATATTTTCCAAAAAGCTTAAAAATAGATTTTTTTGGCTGGAGCTACACTTTAAAAATGTACAAGTTCAAAATTACAAACAGATTCTACTTAACAACAAACCTACAGTCCCTGTCTTGTTTGCACAGCCTGTATAGTGCTGTTCAGAGTATATAGGGCCTGGAGGCCTGACGCCTTTCCTTTTTTCAATTTGGGTGCGGGGTTCCCCTTAATATCCATACAAGACCCAAAGGCCCTGGTAATGGACTGGGGGGTTACATTAAAGCTGCAAGGAGTTTTAAATGACTTTTATTCCTTTACAAATGTCATTTTGTGCAGGGACTGTTCTAAGCACGGGAAACATGCGCCACTTTACAGGCATACTATAGACACCCCCCAGGTACGATATTTAAAGGAATATTTCACTTTTTTTTCACTTTAAGCATCATTAAAATCACTGCTTCAGAAAAAACTTTCATTTTTAAAACTTTTTTTCTGCATTGATACATGTCCCCTGGGGCAGGACCCGGGTCCCCAAACCCTTTTTAGGACAATAACTTGCATATTAGCCTTTAAAATTAGCACTTTTGATTTTGAATGTTCGAGTCCCATAGACTTTAACGGGGTTCTAAAGTTCGCGCAAACTTTCAGTTCAGTCCGGTGTTCGGCTCATCCCTACTGGAGACACTTGAGAGAGGATATGATTTCAATTTACAAATACCGTACTGGTGACCCCACAATAGGGATAAAACTTTTTTTGGGGAAGGTAGTTTAACAAGACACGTGGCCACTCATTAAAATTAGAAGAAAAGAGTCTTTTTTTTGTGTCTGAGGCACCAGCTAGCTGAGTTGCCACCCCAGTTGTAACCTACTGACTCAGGGCCTAAACCCAACTGGCCTCAGTCACCCAGGGTTCTTAACAATACCCAGTCACTACACAGTGAACCATTCCCACTCGAAGATACCATACCTCGGATGGTTTCCCACCAATTACTCAATGACCAGATTTAGACCACCGTCAAGGACCCCAAAACACCACAGCGTGGAGGTAAAGCCTTACACCTGCATGCCCTGCCACACACGAAAAGCCCGCTGCAAGCCATCTTCCAAC
This sequence comes from Aquarana catesbeiana, assembly GCF_042186555.1. Lineage (NCBI taxonomy): Eukaryota > Metazoa > Chordata > Amphibia > Anura > Ranidae > Aquarana > Aquarana catesbeiana. The sequence continues at coordinate 178,874,816 of NC_133329.1, forward strand.
CTCAAAAACCACAGGTCCGTACCCTCTGCGTTGAGGTGCACCCCGTCACCTCTCAGGAATTGCCAAGTATCGGACTCCAACTCTAAATGTCTGATGACCAGACCCATTCCTGAAGACAAATTTTCCCAACTCCTTGTTGACCTTGACTGTGGGATAATACATTTTTTCCACCGATTTAGCCTCACGCCATGCCGTCCGGGCCACAATGTCCAACCAGAGTATGATAGTGCCCGGAAAAGCACTGCGAAGCCTGAGAAAATCAAATCTGATGTCCCTGATCAGTTCCCTGGAGGATCTAATGCCCAAGTCATTGTCCCGCATGTATGATGAGGCTATCTGGGGCCCTGTCTAGTCTAGCAAAATGGTTAACCTCTGGGACCACCCAACTCCAAAGCATTCCCGATCCATCTGACACGGCCTAACTCCCAGGGGGAGGCCCAACTGTCTAGCCTTAGGCCTGACCTCCACCCTTCTAGCACCCTAAAAGACATATGAATGCCCCAGGATCCAAACAAGGCAATGCTGACCTGTAAAGAAACAGAAAACACAGTACCATCCACCCATCTGACAAACCAACTGACGTACAACATAAAACAAGGGTAACAAAGACAGGAAGAAAGGAAACATAACGGCCACCTAGGGCCTACAATAAGTGAGGCCTGACTTAAATTACATTATCTATTGGACTCCCACCTGCCTATTTGCTTGACTGCGTTGTCATCGAAACCCCACTGAGACGCCTCGGTGGCTGCCCCAATGCGGAAAGAATGAGATGCACATTCCAACGGATCGAGACCCACTTCCACCAAACCTTTGCGAAAGACTGCAACAAATTAAAACCTGGACAACCAGGAACCATCCACATGCACCAAGAGGAGGCCCACTAATTGAGGACGTACCAAAGAGAACTGTTCTAACGCAGAAACTGGGCAAAGACCTTGAATAATGCCCCGGAACAATTCCACCTGAACCCCCTTACCTCCCTGATCTGTTTTTGAATGCTGTATTCTAATACGCGCCGAAGCATTTTCAAATACCACATCTTCCCATAATACACCCTAGCTGTCCTTTTGGAGGGGCTGACCAATTCGCCAATAAGGAGGGCTCTGAAAAAGGCCGCCTGAAACAAGCTCCATTCATACTCTGAAGAACAAACTGACTGTAGCCGTTTCAAGACGGCCCGCAATATGGAAATGGACACCAGACGCCGCATGTCCCTGGTACGGCGACCCCTGCAATACCCCTTCATAGCCTGTCTGAACATAAAGGATTTGGTAAATTCCCCAACACCCTGTAATTTGAACCAGAAAGCTAGGCCCGCCAGTTTCCTGTCCACGGGTGACGCTGACACCCCATAACAAAATTATGCACCATGAAGTATAGAACCAAGGCGGAAACTTCCACCCCAGACTCCACCCTCCTACCTCCACCATCATCACACTCCATTCCCTCCAGGCCCCGGAGTATGCTTCCCACGTTGTGACACTCAGGGAATCCCAGATCAATCCAGCAGTGATTCCAACACGATCTTCCACAGCCCTTGGGGACAAGGCATCCCATGTTGCTCTGCTGCCGGTGCCAACACTCGAAACTCGTCCCACTGAAAATGAGACAAAGCATCCACTAGCTTGTTACTCGTCCCAGGAATGTGCACTGCATAGATAAAAGCATTCAATTTCAAGCATAGCAACACTAAGTGGTACAGAAGGTGCACCACCGGCGGGGAAGAGGTAGAGATGTTATTAATAGCCATTACCACCCCCATATTGTCACAGTGGAATCATACTTTTTTATTGCGGAAGGCATCCCCCCAAATTTCGGTCGCCAGCACAATCGGAAACAGTTCCAACAATACCAGGTTTTTAACCAACCTGCAGAACTCCATTCCTCAAGCCACCGTCCCGCGCTCCATTTCCCATGAAAGTATGCCCCGTAACCCACCGACCCCGCCACATCAGTAAACAAGTCCAAGTCAGCATTGCTGACAGGACCTGTCATCCACAGGGATCAACCATTGTAAGATTCCAAAAAAGAGTCCCAAATCCCAAATCTCGGCCCTCAAATCTTTAGTCAAACGAATGCAATCCTGTGGGACATTAACTCCTGCCGTAGCCAATGACATCCGGCGGCAAAAAATTCTGCCCATAGGAATGATCCTGCAGGGAAAATTCAGCTTCCCTAAGAAGGACTGCAACTCCCGTAACTGCATCTTGCGACCTCCCCCCCGGGCCACAAGTTTGTTCACTGGAAGATGGCACTCCATGGCCACCAAATCAATTGTTATACCTAGAAAAACCAGCCCAGTCGCCAGGCTTTCTGTTTTGTCCGAGGCCAAAGGAATGCCGAAACAGTCCACTATGTGTTGCAGGGTCCCCAGCAACACTGCGCAAATGGTGTCGGGCCAATGCACAGGAAATCATCCAGATAGTGGATGATGGAAGTCAGGCCAGATACGTCCCTTACAACCCATTTGATAAAAGAACTAAAGGTCTCGAACAGAGCACAGGAAATGGAACACCTCATCGGTAGACAACAATCGACAAAGTATGAACTCTGCCACTGACAGCCCAACAGGTGAAGGCTTTCAGTATGAACCAGAAGCAGGTGAAAAGCCGCCTCCACGTCCTTTTTGGCCAACAAAGAACTCCGGCCATACTTGCGTACCCAGGAAACAGCCACATAGAACAATGTATAGGTGACCGCACAGGCTTGTGGGTCGATGCCATTGTTGACCGAGCCCCCTTTTGGGTAGGAGAGATGATGTATCAGGCGGTACTTGCCGGGTTCTTTTTTGGGAACCACCCCTAGGGGGGACACTACCAGGCCTGGAAACGGAGGAGCGGAAAAAGGGCCGCTAATCCTACCCAGGGAAGCTACTTTACTAAGCTTTTCTGACACCACCTCCAGGTACTGTTGTGCTGAACGTAAATTATTGGACAGGGGCGGAACAACCGCCAAAGTGCACGGGATACAAAATTACTCCATAAACCCCCTTCAAGGAGTCGGGCAGCCTCCTGATCCGGGTACCTACTTAGAAAAGTAAACATGCTTTCCACCCTCACCGGAGTCATCCCTCTTTCCGGACGCATCACCTGTCTGACCTTTTCCAGATTTAAAACAGCGGGCGAGTGAATAGTCCATTCATGTTTAAAATGACAGGTAATGCCGAAGTGGCAGGAACTGTCATTAAACTGCCAACAGACCCCTTTTTTCCTAGAGGCTGACGTACCTGAGGAACTGGTGCTACCAGCCCCCCTGAAAAAAACTGATTACCCACCCTGGCTGGAGTCATCAGTTTCATCCAGAAGCCAATATCCTTGTGATCCCAGCGAATAACTGGCTGGAAGGCTTTCCTTTGAAGGAATTGCTTGTCATACCGGAGCCACGCCACACCACTATAAACCCTATTGGCCGCCCCAATGGTGTCCAGGTAGCAAACAAGAGCCGAACAATTGTCTGGCGCTTTTTCACCGATCACGCTGGCCAAAATTGCAAAAGCTTGCAACAAATTGCCAAATGTGCGAGGGATGAGGCAATACCTTCTCTTCTCCTCTTCCTCTTTTTTGCTTTTGCTAGGTTTCACCCAGTCTAGGTTAAACTTTTTAAGGGGAAGCAAAAAAAACATTTCCACATACAAAAAATAGAAAAAAGGAAACTCCCAAAGATTGATACGAAAGGATTGCCATCATCCCTAAATATATAGAAAAAATAGACCTCAATAGTGGGATTTTAAAGGCAATTGAAAAAACTTTTTAGAAAAAATCTTTATAGAAGAATAGATAAAAAAGTTGAATATATTTGTACAAGGTTAAAAGTTGATGATAATGAAAGACATACACAAAAGTGATAACAAAGGTAACATAATCCATGGTAATATTTAACAATTGTGGCAAAAACAGTCCGACATGTTTCGAAAATATGAATAATTATGTTCTTCATCAGGCACAATTTGCCATTTCTAAAATTGACAAAATACAGTGTCAGTAAACAAGAAATTTGTTAACCAAAAAATTACATATGACCTGCAGGGCTGACAGGTTTATTTGGCCCCCAAAGGAGTATGCCAAAACTTACGTGTCAAAAAGAGTTACCGCACAAAATCTGACATCCACACAGTCTGTATTGGCCTTTTCGCATGCAAAGGAGCCCCCAGATATTATAATCTAATTAAGGTGCCAAAGAGGGAGTATAATTTTCAGCTTGGAGGAGCCCAAGATAGCAAAGGGAAGAATCTAAAAAGGGGAAAAATATACACCAATGATAAGACTGTCATTTAGAAAAATATATAAAATAAATAGTAATAATTTAATATATAATATAGGTTGTTGGATCTATAATCAAAAAGATGGGGACATACCCACTACACACCCCTACAAGGTCAGGAGTTCAGTCAATCGGACTAAAAAATCCATATAACATAGGTATGGAGGTAGGTCAAAATAGCAAAATATAAAGTAATACAGAGAATAATGATTCCCCACAACTTACGATGCACAGATGCTCCAAAGGGGATGCTATTAAGCCACCCTAAGGGACTAGGAGGTCATCATCTGCAAAAACTGAGCCTTCTTTCCTCCTGTACTGTGGTTTTGTTTCTGCTACGTGCCCAGACTCCCACAGTTATAGGAGGATATTTTTGTGTCGGGGGCGCTTTAATTTCTCCTTATGGAGAGAGAGCTTGTCTCTCTCTCCTTTATTCCAGCCACTATAACATCATTGACACAAATCTCAAGGATTGGTATCTGGTCTTTGGACTGCAGAGTTGCCTTCTTTTGATCTCTGCTTTCACATGACCGATCCAATCCTGATTTTGTACTAACAAGTATTGGCAGCGATACGGCCGCTTTCACTGTCAGCAGTGAGGTCTCCGTCTCTATCTTTCATCTCCAGTATGTAAGACGGAAACTGTCACTGCAACTAGTGACGCTTTCCGTCCATTTCTGGGATTGGTTGATGTGATCAAGGGGGGCCCGCCCCGCCCTGCCCTGCACAGCCAGTGTCTTGCCGAGAATGTTCCCACGGCGGATAAGTTCCCCCCTGTCCCCAGGCGCTGCGCCTGCGCAGTACATACTACTCTCAGCCGCCGGAGATAGCCGAAGCTCAAATGCTTCAATCAGCTGTACACGGCTCCTGCGCTCTGGGTCCAGGTTCCTTCCCCACCATCCAAGTGGACCTAGAGGGGGAATCTAAAAGTGCCGAGCGCAGCGAGGCCGTGCCCGAAGCGTGGCGAGCGAAGCGAGCCCGCGAGTGGCCCTCTTACAGGCGCCGTGTACAGCTGATTTTCTGCTGTTCTGCTTCGGCTATTTCCGCCGATACCTACTGCGCAGGCGCAGTAGAGGGGGGAACTTATACGCCGAGCGGAACTTTCTCAGCAGAACACCAGGCTCTCCCGGAATCATCAGCTGTTTGATTTTCACTATAGCGGCATCTGGGGGGTGACGTCATGACCCACACGCCGTTACTCATTCCCCATTAGACTCCTTGGCTAACTGGACTATATAAGGAGAACGCCATCCCTTCTCACAACAAAACTTTGACTGTTGGATGCTGTGACAGGCAGGGTGGAGGATTAATCTCTCACCCCCTGCAGTGATTTTTCTTATTCTTGGGGAGCTCTGGAGATCTCTATGCCAATGGTAAGCACAATATTTGCTCTCTGTCATGGCTTTGGATCCTATTACTCCATTGAATGGGATGTTTTGGGTTTTGCAATCCTTCTGTTTTAGCAGTAGGTTTTTTGCCCTGCTTATTGTGCGGTCCCTCTTCCCACTTTTTGAGCTTCAGATTTTAATTGACTTCCATTGAATCAATGTTTATTATTACTATTAATATTGATACCATCCCCTTTGCTCAGTTTTTGCAGATGATGACCTCCTAGTCTCTCAGGGTGGCTGAATAGCATCCCCTTTGGAGCATCCGTGCATCGTAAGTTGTGGGGAATCATTAATCTCTGTATTACTTTATATTTTGTGATTTTGACCTCCCTCCATACCTATGTTATATGGATTTTTTAGTCCGATTGACCGACCTCCTTCCCCCCTTATTTGTAGGGGTGTGTAGTGGGTATGTCCCCATCTTTTTGATTATAGATCCAATAACCTATATTATATATTACATTATTACTATTTATTTATATATTTGTCAGGGAAGACCAGCCAGTACTCAAGATGGCCGACGGAGAAGTCGACCTGTGACCTCAGCCTGTCAGGGAAGACCAGCCAGTACTCAAGATGGCCGACAGAGAAGTCGACCTGTGACCTCAGTCTCTGCCAGAACACCTTCGGTGCACCTGTGTGCACATGACCAAGAGGCTATTTAAACTTGGTCTGTGCTTGCTTTCAGTGCTGTCCGTTCTACAGCGTTCCCGTGTCTTCCTACCTGCTTACTTCTGATACCTGTACCTGTTTACCGACCTGGCTTGCCTTGACTCCGCTACCTGCTGCCTGCACCTGACCCGGCTTGTTCTGACTTCTGCACCTGCCTGCACCTTCTACTACCACGCTGCCAGCCCGTTGCCGACCTGGCCTGTGTCCTGACTACGCGTCTGCCTCCGCTTCTGCTCCTGACGTTCCCGCCAGTGTATGACCCGGTCTGCTTAACCTGCCTCTTCTGCCAGCTGGAGAATCCTGCTCAAGCACCGTGCCCCCTGCTGCTATTCCCAGTTCCAGGAAGACGACCCGTCAGGCACTCGTGCGACTCTGCACTTCTGCGCCTCCTGTCTGCTCTATCAGGGGGCCAGAATCAGAGGAGTAAGAGAGGCCACTCCCTGCATATCAGACTCTACCGTCAGGTATGTGACAGTAACGGACAGCCATGTCTGAGCCTGCGCAGGGACCCTCTCCCATAGATGAACTTTGCCAGCACCTGGCCAGTCTGGCACAAGCTGTCAAGGACTTACAGTGGGGCTACACTCAGCTGGAGGATGCCTACAGACTCTGACGGACTCTGCCATCCCTCAAGGACCAGCATTAGCATCTGCTTCCTCCCAAGGATCCTCTCCTGCTCCTGCAGTGGTTATGCTTTCACCTGAGCCCAGGGTACCAACGCCAGACCGGTTCCTGGGTGAACGCAGCAAGTTTAGAGCGTTCCGGAACGCATGCAAACTTTACTTCACCCTTCAACCCCGCACCTTCTCTTTGGAAGCTACAAAAGTCGGCTTTGTGATTTCCTTGCTGCAAGGCGAGCAACAGTCCTGGGCCCACCGCCTCCTGGAACAGAAGGCCGAATGTTTATCGGACTTAACTACATTCTTCAGTGTCATGGCCCAGCTGTATTAAGATCCCCAGCAGACGGCTTCAGCAAAAGCAGCCCTTCATGCACTCCAACAGGGTCATAGGGCGGTGGAAGATTACGTCTCAGAATTTAGACGATGGGCATTTGACACAAATTGGAACGCCACCGCCCTACGCTACCAATTCAGCATGGGCCTCTCCGAACCGCTCAAGGACGAGCTAGCGCGGGTAGGGGTACCCTCTACCCTCGAAACATTGATTGATCTATCCATTCAGATTGATCGCCGGCTGAGAGAATGAAGACTAGAGAGAGCGGCAGCTCCATCCCGTCCACTATGGATGTTACCCCAGGTACCCAGTTCATTCAATCCAGCCCCACCTGCTCCGGCCACTCCGGCTCCTGACGCTCCGGAACCTATGCAGCTCGGCCTGCTGCATCCCTCTCTCTCTACCGAAGAGCGACAATGCTGTTGCCAGCAGAACCTGTGCCTATACTGCGGGGGATCCGGACATTACGTGAGGTCCTGCCCAGTGAAACCTCGTAAGTCCCTTTCCACTACTTCTGCCTCGCTGACTCCAAGCTCGCTTAACAATCCCGCTCACCTTACTTTTCTCATCTCTTTACAGCTGCCAGGAAGGACTATTCAGACTACCGCCATAATTGACTCCAGGGCCTGCAGCTGTTTTGTGGACTTGACCTTTGCTGCCGAACATCACATCCCTTTGCCGCCTAAGGCACAGAAGCTCTCGGTTCACTTGGCCGATGGCTCCACTATTAAATCCGGAGCAGTCACCCACAAGACCATCCCTCTGCTTACCACCATTTCCAAGGACCACCAAGAACTACTGCGTCTGGACGCCATCGCTTCCCCTCTGTTCCCGGTCATCCTCGGTATGCCTTGGCTGAGGGCCCATAACCCTCATATCGATTGGTCTAAAGAAAGAATTAACTTTGTTTCTTCCTACTGCACCCAGTACTGCTTACAGACCCCCTGTGGTGTCCCCGCTTTGCTATGCCTGGACACGGACTCTGAAACCAGTCAGCTTGTGCCTCCAGCCTACCATGACTTTCTAGACATGTTTAGCAAGAAAGGGGCAGAGATCCTCCCTCCTTACCGGTCTTACGACTGCCCTATAGAGCTACTTCCCGGAGCCAAAGTCCCTTTTGGGAGAATTTTCCCCTTGTCCGAAAGCGAGCTGGTAGCGCTAAAGGACTACATCAAGGACAATCTAAGGAAAGGGTTCATCTGCCCTTCTAAGTCTCCAGCTGGGGCGGGGATTTTCTTTGTTGAGAAAAAGGATCATTCATTAAGGCCCTGTGTGGATTACCGTGAGCTCAACAAGGTTATGGTGAAGAACCGTTATGCACTTCCACTAGTTCCCGAATTTTTTCAGAGACTTGGTTCCTCTACCATATTTACCAAACTGGATCTTCGGGGCGCCTATAATTTGGTGCGCATTCGAGAAGGTGACGAGTGGAAGACTGCCTTCCGCACACGATTTGGCATTTTGAGTATCTTGTGATGCCCTTCGGACTCTGTAACTCCCCGGCCACTTTCCAGCACTTCATTAATGACGTCCTCAGAGACTTCCTGGACTTATTCGTTATTGTATACCTTGATGATATGCTAATCTTTTCTTCCTCCTTAGATCACCACTGCAGACACGTCAGAAGCGTACTAACTCGCCTTCGACAACATGGATTGTACGCCAAACCTGAGAAGTGCGAGTTTGAACGCCAGAGTATCCAGTTCCTGGGCCTGATCATTTCCACCGAGGGCATCAAGATGGATCCCCAGAAGGCTATCCTGGACTGGCCTATTCCATGTGACAAGAAAGGCATTCAACGCTTCATAGACTTTGCAAACTTTTACCGAAAATTTATTCAAGGGTTCTCAACAAACATTGCCCCCATTACACAACTCACCAAACAGGGTTCCAGATTCCACTGGTCTCCAGATGCTCAGATGGCCTTTGAGGCGCTGAAGAAGTTTTTCACGTCCGCACCTGTTTTGAAGCACCCTGACTCGGCCTTACCTTATGTCTTAGAAGTGGATGCCTCGGAAATAGCGGTTGGAGCTATCTTGTCTCAAAGACAGGGTCCCAAGGCCCTGTTGCACCCAGTCGCATTCTTCTCACGTAAATTGTCTAGCGCGGAGAAGAATTACGACGTCGGGGATCGTGAACTTTTAGCGATTAAGGCAGCACTAAAAGAATGGAGATACCTTCTCGAGGGAGCTACACATCCAATCCTAATCTATACAGACCACAAAAATCTAGACTATCTAAGGACAGCAAGAAGATTGAGACCCCGTCAGGCCAGATGGGCACTTTTTTTTTCTAGATTTACCTTTCACCTGACATACAGACCCGGATCCAAGAACATAAAGCCGGATGCACTATCACGCATGTTCAGCAAATCTCAAGATGTCTCTCCCCAGGATACGATCCTGTCATCTGGGAATTTCCTTCTTCTACAAGGGGACTTAATGACTCATATCAAGCAAGCCTCTGTGGGAAGTTCTACACCACCCAGGACCACCTTACGGACATGGGAGGGGCTACTCTGGTATGAGGATAAGATCTTTGTGCCGGAAGATCTGTGAACAGCTACTTTGGGTATGTGCCATGATCACGCGCTGGCAGGGCACTTCAGGGTCAGCAAGACTTCTGAACTTGTGCAGCAAACTTTCTGGTGGCCGGGGGTGGCGAAGGACTGCAGGAAATACGTGGAATCTTGTACCACTTGTATCCATAATAAGAACAGCAAATCCAGGGCCTGGGGTCTGTTGAAGCCATTACCTGTCCTGAATAGACCATGGAGAATGATCTCAATTGATTTCATTGTGGAGCTGCCCCCCTCCAAGGGCTACAGTACTATTTTTGTGATCGTCGATTGATTATCCAAGATGGCTCACTTCATTCCCATGAAAGGCACTCCCTCTGCACAAGAGACTGCACAGATTTTTATCAGAGAAGTTATAAGACTCCATGGGGTTCTGGCAAACATCGTCTCAGACAGAGGGGTCCAGTTTAACTCCAGATTCTGGAGATCCTTGTGTGAATCTTTGGGGATTGAACTGTCATTTCCCTCAGCCTATCACCCACAAACTAATGGTCAGACAGAAAGGACCAACCAAACACTGGAACATATCTGCGCTGCTTTTCTTCCTTCTCACAAGATGATTGGGTGTCCCTACTTCCCTTAGCCGAGTTTGCCTACAATAATTCTTCTCACTCAGCCACGAAACAATCTCCTTTCTTCGTAAATTATGGGTTTCATCCCTCCTTTCTGTTTAATAATATTCCGGAATGCCCTGTACCCGCTGTACTCGAAACGTTGGATTTCTTTAACTCCAACAACAAGTTGTTACAAGAGACGATGGCCAAGACTCAGGCTTACAATAAACAGATCTTCGACAAGAAGAGAAGAGGGGAGTTGATCCTGAACCCGGGGGACCAAGTCTGGCTAGCCACAACGAACCTGAAATTAGCCTGTCCCTCGAGGAAATTAGGCCCCAGATTCGTGGGACCTTTCCCTGTAAAGAGGCGGATTAACGATGTCGCCTATGAACTAGAATTACCGGAGACCTTCAGGATCCACCCTGTGTTCCATATAGCCTTACTGAAGCCCGCCATCCCTAACTCCTTTCCAGATCAGAATACAGAGCCACCCGAACCCGTGGTAATAGACGGCGAAGAGGAATTTGAAATAGAGGCGATTTTAGATTGCAGGAGAAGGAGAGGTCAAGTTCAATACCTTATTAAGTTGCCCATTAAGGGGGGCAATGTCAGGGAAGACCAGCCAGTACTCAAGATGGCCGATGTAGAAGTCAACCTGTGACCTCAGCCTGTCAGGGAAGACCAGCCAGTACTCAAGATGGCCGACGGAGAAGTCGACCTGTGACCTCAGCCTCTGCCAGAACACCTTCAGTGCACCTGTGTGCACATGACCAAGAGGCTATTTAAACTTGGTCTGTGCTTGCATCCAGTGCTGTCCATTCTATAGCATTCCAGTGTGTTCCTGCCTGCTTACTTCTGATACCTATACCTGTTTACCGACCCGGCTTGCCTTGACTCCGCTACCTGCTGCCTGCACCTGACCCGGCTTGTTCTGACTTCCGCACCTGCCTGCTCCTTCTACTACCATGCTGCCAGCCTGTTGCCGACCCGGCCTGTGTCCTGATTATGCTTCTGTCTCCGCTTCTGCTCCTGACGTTCCCACCAGTGTATGACCCGGTCTGCTTAATCTGCCTCTTCCGCCAGCTGGAGAATCCTGCTCAAGCACCGTGCCCCCTGCTGCTGTTCCCAGTTCCAGGAAGACGACCCATCAGGCACTCGTGTGACTCTGCACTTCTGCGCCTCCTGTCTGCTCTATCAGGGGGCCAGAATCAGAGGAGTAAGAGAGGCCGCTCCCTGCATATCAGGCTCTACCGTCAGGTACGTGACAATATTTTTCTAAATGACAGTCTTATCATTGGTGTATATTTTTCCCCTTTTTAGATTCTCCCCTTTGCTATCTTGGGCTCCTCCAAACTGCAAATTATACTCCCTCTTTGGCACCTTAATTAGATTATAATATCTGGGGGCTCCTTTGCATGTGAAAAGGCCAATACAGACTGTGTGGATGTCGGATGTTGTGCAGTAACTCTTTTTGACACGTAAGTTTTGGCATACTCCTTTGGGGGCCAAATAAACCTGTCAGCCCTGCAGGTCATATGTAATTTTTTGGTTAACAAATTTCTTGTTTACTGACACTGTATTTTGTCAATTTTAGAAATGGCAAATTGACCCTGATGAAGAGCATAATTATTCATATTTTCGAAACACGTCGGACTGTTTTTGCCACAATTGTTAAATATTACCATGGATTATGTTACCTTTGTTATCACTTTTGTGTATGTCTTTCATTATCATCAACTTTTAACCTTGTACAAATAAATTCAACTTTTTTATCTATTCTTCTATAAAGATTTTTTTTAAAAGTTTTTTCAATTGCCTTTAAAATCCCACTATTGAGGTCTATTTTTTCTAAACATTTCCACATACTCCCCTTTATAAATCTTATCCCTCACCTCGGGCTTAAGGTGGGAGCCTAGTGGGTCCTTGAAGCACACATAGACCTTGCACTTCGCCAAATTCACCAACCTCGCTTTCTCTGCACCTTTTTCACCCTCCTTCGCCTTCTCACGCTGTGTTTATCTGTCTCAGCCTCGGACACCATCGGTACCGGGGAAGGGAGGGGGACTCCTGGCGCCGACTCCTCTGTTGACCTCTGCTGATCCCGCAATGTCTCTGTCGTCACCCCTTGCACCGCTCCCCCCTCAAGTTTGTGTTCCTTCAGGCTGGCTAACACATCTTGGGCAAGCACCTCTGACCCCTGCCCTGAAACCCTATCTCGTGTCTACCGACCCCTGACCACTGACCCCTTGCCTGCAGAGGGAGAAAGAAAAGGTAGCCGCAGCCCTGAGCTGTGCCAGCAATTAATCCAGCTCACTCATACTGTTGCAGGGAGAGGGACACAGCTCCCAGGAGCACTAGATGTTCGTCCCTTGCTTCCTGCCATCTCCTTATTTCCACAGCCAATGAGTAATCCTGTTTAAACAGTCAGTAATTTATGTTAACCCTGTGTTGACTGGATACCCTTACCAACCTGTCATGTATCCCCTCTGCTGATTTTGTGCCTACTCAGCTACGGTCCTTTCTTTCTTTAAAAGTAAAGGAAATGGGGGCATGGCCAGCAGCTAAAGTGAATGGCTGCAAGCTCTTAGAGCTCCGGGAGCAGTAGTGACAAGCAGGCAATACACAGCTCCCAGGAAAGACAGCAACACAAACAGCCTTAACCATTGCTTATAAACTACAGGGCATTCATGGGAAAGCCCTGATTAGTTTGGATTTCTAAAAGGAAGACAAGGGCTTGATGGTATAAAGTGAATGTTGAAATTGATCCAATATGTGGAGTCCCATAAAATGCTTTCTCTGCTCCATGCTTTGGACTCAAACCAGCCTATCTGGGTTGTATTTACTCTGCTACTATGACACTGTAGGCCAACTGTAAACCCCAAATATTTTATCTAAAACATTAAAGTGGAACTTCAGTTAAAAAAGGTGACTAGGCAGGAAATGTAATGTAGAAGAGCCATGTTTTTTCTCTTTTACATTAAAGTTACCTACCTGCCTGTAAACCCCTGTACAGTGAGCACAGTTGCAGCTCACTGTACAAGTTCAGCCATGCCAAATCTGACTGAACTCCCACGCATCCGTAAGAGTGATGTCATCCCTGCTCGAACCAATGAAAGTGGTCAGTGATCGAGACCCAGAAGCTGACTACCCAAAGATGTCAGCGACCCGGTGGGGAGTTCTGGGATTCTGCATCACTGGAGCCAAGGTGAGTATTGTTTTGCTTTAGGTATAATTAACGGTACTTATTAGGGGTATCCCTTAACACCCTTACATATAGTTACATAGTAGGTGAGGTTGAAAAAAGACACAAGTCCAACCTATGTGTGTGTGATTATATGTCAGTATTACATTGTATAACCCTGTATGTTGCGGTAATTCAGGTGCTTATCTAATAGTTTCTTAAAAACTATCAATGCCCCCCGCTGAGACCACCGTCTGTGGAAGGGAATTCCACATCTTTGCCGCTCTTACAGTAAAAACCCTCTACGTAGTTTAAGGTTAAACCTATTTTCTTCTAATTATAATGAGTGGCCACGAGTCTTGTTAAACTCCCTTCTGCGAAAAAGTTTTATCCCTATTGTGGGGTCACCAGTATGGTATTTGTATATTGAAATTATATCCCCTCTCAAACGTCTCTTCTCCAGAGAGAATAAGTTCAGTGCTTGCAACCTTTCCTCATAACTAATATCCTCCAGACTAGGGATGAGCCGAACGCCCCCCTGTTCGGTTCGCACCAGAACATGCGAACAGGAAAAAAGTTTGTTCGAACACGCGAACACCGTTAAAGTCTATGGGACACGAACATGAATAATCAAAAGTGCTAATTTTAAAGGTTTATATGCAAGTTATTGTCATAAAAAGTGTTTGGGGACCTGAGTCCTGCCCCAGGAGACATGGATCAATGCAAAAAAAGTTTTAAAAACGGCCGTTTTTTCAGGAGCAGTGATTTTAATAATGCTTAAAGTCAAACAATAAAAGTGTAATATCCCTTTAAATTTCGTAGCTGGGGGGTGTCTATAGTATGCCTGTAAAGGGGTGCATGTTTCCCATGTTTAGAACAGTCTGACAGCAAAATGACATTTCGAAGGAAAAAAGCCATTTAAAACTACTCGCGGCTATTGCATTGCCGGTCCGACAATACACATAGAAGTTCATTGATAAAAACGGCATGGGAATTCCCCACAGGGGAACCCTGAACCAAAATTAAAAAAAAAAAATGACGTGGGGGTCCCCCTAAATTCCATATCAGGCCCTTCAGGTCTGGTATGGATATTAAGGGGAGCCCCGGCCAAATTTTTTTTAAAAATGGCGTGGGGGTCCCCCTAAATTCCATACCAGACCCTTCAGGTCTGGTACGGATTTTAAGGGGAACCCCGCGCCAAAAAAAAAAAAAAAAAACAGCGTGGGGTCCCCCCAAAAATCCATACCAGACCCTTATCCAAGCACACAACCTGGCAGACTGCAGGAAAAGAGGGGGGGCGAGAGAGCGCCCCCCCTCCTGAACCGTACCAGGCCACATGCCCTCAACATTGGGAGGGTACTTTGGGGTAGCCTCCCAAAACACCTTGTCCCCATGTTGATGAGGACAAGGGCCTCATCCATACAACCCTGGCTGGTGGTTGTGGGGGTCTGCGGGTGGGGGGATTATTGGAATCTGGAAGCCCCCTTTAACAAGGGGACCCCCAGATCCCACCCCGCCGTGTGAAATGGTAAGGGGGTACAAAAGTGACCCCGCCCCCCTCTGACGCACGGTGACTTGACGGGCCTTCCCTGTGACGTTACGGGGAATGCCACAGGGAAGTCCCGTCATGTCCCGTGCGTCAGAGGGGGCGGGGTCTCCGGGTGGCCCCGCCCCCCGTTATTTAAGAACCGTCAGCCGAGGAGACGCCGTCAAACAGCGGGAGCCTCCCTCCATGCCAGCATGGATGCAGAGCGGCCCGGAGAAGAAGATGAAGAAGAGAAGAAGAGAAGAAGAGAAGAAGAGAAGAAAAGAAGAAGATGAAGAAGAAGATGAAGAAGAGAAGAAGATGAAGAGAAGATCGGGAGCCTCCCCCCATGCCATGGGTGCGGAGCAGCCCGAGGAGAAAAAGATAGAAGATGCCGCGGAGGAGATGCTGGATGAGAACACCGGAGGAAAAACCAGAAGAGCCAGAAGAACCAGAAGAAGAAGAAGAAGAAGAAGATGAAGGCAGATAGAAGAAAGAAGAAGCATTTAAATAAAGGAATTGTCAAAAACTGTCTCTTGTCATTTTTAACATTTTTGACAGTTTTTTAGTGAAATGGTAGGGGTACCCTTAGCATTTCACACAGGGGGGGCCGGGATCTGGGGGTCCCCTTGTTAAAGGGGGCTTCCAGATTCCGATAAGCCCCCGCCCGCAGACCCCCACAACCACCGGCCAGGGTTGTAGGGATGAGGCCCTTGTCCTCATCAACATGGGGACAAGGTGTTTTGGGGGGCTACCCCAAAGCACCCTCCCAATGTTGATGGCATGTGGCCTGGTATGGTTCAGGAGGGGGGCTGCTCTCTCGTCCCCCCTCTTTTCCTGCGGCCTGCCAGGTTGCGCGCTCAGATAAGGGCCTGGTATGGAATTTAGGGGGACCCCACGTCATTTTTCCCCCTGTGGGGAATTCCCATGCCGTTTTTATCAATGAACTTCTATGTGTATTGTCGGACCGGCAATGCAATAGCCGCGAGTAGTTTTAAATGGCTTTTTTCCTTTGAAATGTCATTTTGCTGTCAGACTGTTCTAAACACGGGAAACATGCGCCCCTTTACAGGCATACTATAGACACCCCCCAGCTACGAAATTTAAAGGGATATTATATTTTTATTGTTTGACTTTAAGCATTATTAAAATCACTGCTCCTGAAAAAATTACCATTTTTAAAACTTTTTTTGCATTGATCCATGTCCCCTGGGGCAGGACCCAGGTCCCCAAACACTTTTTATGACAATAACTTGCATATAAGCCTTTAAAATTTGCACTTTTGATTTCTCCCATAGACTTTTTTAAAGGGTGTTCCGCGGCATTCGAATTTGCCGCGAACACTCCAAATTGTTCGGCGAACTTGCGAACAGCCAATGTTCGAGTCGAACATGAATTCGACTCAAACTCGAAGCTCATCATTACTCCAGACCCTTTATTAGCTTTGTTGCCCTTTTTTGTACTCACTCCATTTCCAGTACATCCTTCCTGAGGACTGGTGCCCAGAACTGGACAGCATACTCTAGGTGCGACCGGACCAGAGTCTTGTAGAGCGGGAGAATTATCGTTTTATCTCTGGAGTTGATCCCCTTTTTAATGCATGCCAATATTCTGTTTGCTTTGTCAGCAGCAGCTTGGCATTGCATGACATTGCTGAGCCTATCATCTACTAGAACCCCCAGGTCCTTTTCCATCCTAGATTCCCCCAGAGGTTCTCCCCCCAGTGTATAGATTACATTCATATTTTTGCCACCCAAATGCATTATTTTACATTTTTCTACATTGAACCTCATTTGCCATGTAGTTGCCCACCCCATTAATTTGTTCAGATTTTTTTGCAAGGTTTCCACATCCTGCAGAAAAGTTATTGCCCTGCTTACCCACCCCTGACCATTCCGAGTACTTCCCATTTATCACCACCCTCTGAACTCGCCCTTGTAGCCAGTTTTCAATCCATGTACTAACCCTATGGTCCATGCCAATGTACCTTTTTCTGTACAGTAAATGTTTATGGGGAACTGTGTCAAATGCTTTTGCAAAATCCAGATACACCACATCTATGGTCCTTCCTTTATCTAGCTTGCAACTCACCTTCTCATAGAAGATTAGTAGATTGGTTTGGCAAGAACGATTCTTCATGAATCTGTGCTGATTAATGCTAATGATACCGTTTTCATTACTAAAATCTTGTATGTTGTCCCTTATCATCCCCTCCAAGAGTTTACATACTATTGATGTTAGGCTAATTGGTCTGTAATTCCCAG
The DNA here is from genome assembly GCF_042186555.1 of Aquarana catesbeiana. Lineage (NCBI taxonomy): Eukaryota > Metazoa > Chordata > Amphibia > Anura > Ranidae > Aquarana > Aquarana catesbeiana. The sequence goes on from NC_133329.1 coordinate 178,892,201, forward strand.
GGATGTATTTTGGGCCCTCTTTAAATATTTGTGCTACATTGGCTTTTCTCCAATCAGCTGGTACCATTCCAGTCAGTAGACCGTCAGTAAAAATTAGGAACAATGGTCTGGCAATTCATCTTTAACCAGTTGTGGACCGCCCCATGTAAATTTACTGCTGCCACTGTGCGCTGGATGATACGTGATCCATGCTCCCGCTGGCCCGGCAGTGCTGTGATTCAGTACAGCACCAGTCATCAGGTTGAGGACAATGATTTTTGGCCTGGACCTTCTGATCATCTGTACCGAATCAGAGATCAGCCTGTGCCTGTGTTTACAAAACACATACACAGGTACTGATGTAATCTTCTCTCCTGGAGCCTTTTTTGTTTCAGTGAGAGAAGAGAACACATCTACATGAGACAAAACGGCACGCTTTCACATTCAAACACTTGGGCACATTTAACCCCTTGATCGCCCCCAGCTAATGAATCTATGCTAATTACTGCTAATGATACCGTTCTCATTACTAAAATCTTGTATATAGTCCCCTATCATCCCCTCCAAGAGTTTACATACTATTGATGTTAGGCTAACTGGTCTGCAATTCCCAGGGATGTATTTTGGGCCCTTTTTAAATATTTGTGCTACATACGCTTTTCTCCAATCAGCTGGTACCATTCCAGTCAGTAGACTGTCAGCAAAAATTAGGAACAATGGTCTGGCAATTACTTGACTAAGTTACCTAAGTACCCTTGGTTGCAAGCCATCTGGTCCCAGTGATTTATTAATGTTGTTTCCCAAGTCTAATTTTAATTCTGTCCTCTGTTAACCATGGAGGTGCTTCCTGTGATGTGTCATGAGGATAAACACTGCAGTTTTGGTTACTGAAGCCCCCTGATTCCCTTGTGAAGACCGACAAGAAGAATAAATTCAATACCTTCGCCATCTCCCCATCCATTGTAACCAGATGTCCTTCCTCATTCTTTATGGGGCCAATATGGTCTGTCCTCCCTTTTTTAGTGTTTACATACTTAAAGAATTTCTTGGAATTTTTTTTGCTCTCCTCTGCTATGTGTCTTTCGTGTTCTATGTTAGCCGTCCTTATTGCACCCTTACATTTCTTGTTGCATTCTTTATAAAGTCTGAATGCTGACGATGACCCCTCAACCATGTATTTTTTGAAGGCCTTCTCCTTTGCTTTTATATGTATTTTTACGATCACCGTTGATCTTTTTATTGATGATAGAGCCATTTTCAGTGGCCATTAGGTCAAATGCCCTGATTACAAGCATAACTATAGCAGAATATACTCTTAAATTGGGCTAATTGGCAGATGACATTATTCTCTCATTGACAAATCTAGTTTCTTCCTTATGGGTAGTGCAAGCCACGATGGAAATGTTTGGTAAGGTCTCTTTTTTACAAAGTGAATGTGAATGAACGTGTTAAATATGAGTATAAAAACTACTGTATTAGCAATTTTTAAAAATGAGTTTCTATATACGTGGGATTAGCTTTCAATTATGTATTTAGTCATACAACTTACTTACCCATCCTATAAATGATATGCTTTAAAGTGAAAATAAAAACTCCTATATTTTACAGCCAAGGAACTAGCCATCTAAGCTTCTCTTTGATCTGCAGTTGCCATGGTGCTGCACATGTGATCCGTTATGGCACTAACTGCTTTCCATCCTGACATAGTACATAAACGTTCAGTTGGGTGCAGCGCCAATGTGGGTGGACATACTCATACGCCCTCCCACATCGCCCGCTCAAACGCTTTCTAGAGTGTGCAATGGCAGGACTGGTAACCCGCTATGACTAGCGGACACAGTTGATCATTAATTGTTGTGCCGGGCCAATGTGAGCGGCCCTGGTATCATGTAGTCACTGTGACCGATCACAGCAAGCACATGACCAGTAGTAAACAAGGATGGCCTTGTTTACTACTGTGTGAGCTCTGTGATTGGTCATAGCGATCACATGGTACCAAGGCTTTGTATCTCGTGATAGCTGTGACGAATCACAGCATCACAGTAGTACACAAGGTTTCATAAATTACACAGTCTTTTACCAAATCCTAATTACAATAATCACCGTAATGACCATAAGCAATCACAGTGTAAAAAAAATCTCTGATCACTGTTGTAAATATATGGATGATGACTAATAATTTATATAATTATTACTGTTACTATGGAAACAGAAGTGTATACATTGCAGACTCCTCCAAACCAAATAAATCTCTGCAGCAACTTGGTTCTCCAGAAATATAGCATTTAATTGATCTTAGCATGGAAGTCCACAGAGTACTTGCAAATAATACAATGATCAGAAGCCTTCAGAGTTCCATTCAAAAATACTTAGTCCTTTTCTGTCATCGAAAACATAGAGGCACTCCACCCATCCAGCATATACAGTATATATCCCATCTATATTATGGGATGCAGTAGCTTCCATGCATGCTGTACTGTATACTATTTTCTAGACCTGTGCTTCCATAATATTGTTCTGTCAGCAAAGCATTTCGGGGCAGGGCCTTTTGTCATGTCACCTGTGACTTGACAGAGAACCTGACCCGAAACGTGTTGTCAGGACAACAGCAACCACTTCTGCATCCTCTCCCCTGGCTTGATTTGAGGTAAAAAAAAAACCTTCTGCCTTTAGAACCACTTTAAATGTAGGGCAATCTAATTGGTTGATTTTACCAGCACCTTTGATCTTATGTGTGACACTTAATGCCTCTTGGCCTAGACCAACCACTGGTATAAGACACATAATGCCTCTTGGCCTAGAACAGCTACAGGTATAAATGTGTTCAGATATTTAAGGCTAAATGCGTTTAGGGCTAAATTGCATTCTATTACCACTCTTAATTGAGTAAACAATATACCCTTTGAAAAAGCAATTTATCACAAACAAGCACATCAACATTTAGCTCACCCCCTAGATCTTTAGGACCCCTTTCATGTGTAATCAGACAATTTGCATTTTACAATCCCTTGTAGATAGCCTTGTGAATAACCCCCTTTGAAATATCTATTTAGAGGACAATCCATTCATAGCTTGTAGTTCCCTTCAGACTACAAAGATCTTGAGTATTGTGTAAAGACAAGCTGAGGTCATAGTTCAGTCTTGGGTTTAACCTTATTACATAAGTCATCTCTCACCATCCCAAGGAACTCCAATCCACATGAATCCAGGATTTTTTCCATCTCCAGGCTCAGGGGTTCATTTTTAACCAGTTGTGGAACGCCCCATGAACATTTACTGCTGCCGCTGTGCGCTGGATGATACGTGATCCACGCTCCCGCTGGCCCGGCAGTGCTGTGATTCAGTACAGCACCAATCAGTCATCAGGTTGAGGACAATGATTTTTGGCCTGGACCTTCTGATCATCTGTACCGAATCAGAGATCAGCCTGTGCCTGTGTTTACAAAACACATACACAGGTACTGATGTAATCTTCTCTCCTGGAGCCTTTTTTGTTTCAGTGAGAGAAGAGAACACATCCACATGAGTCAAATTGGCACGCTTTCACATTCAAACACTTGGGCACATTTAACCCCTTGATCGCCCCTAGTTAACCCTTTCACTGCCTTTTCAACAGTGTCATTAGTACAGTGTACAGATTTTTTCACTGATCACTTTATTAGCGACTTCAGATAACATTAGTGTCATTTAGCATCCCTCTCAGATAGTATCAGATTGTGCACCACACTATCCCCTCCACATTTAACCCCTTGATTGCCAGTAACACTTTCACAGTCACGCTATAATTGCTATTTCTAGTATCGCAAAAGGATCAGTATCTTTGATCAGATTAGCACTCTACAGGTGTCCCCAATAGTATCGGTGTCTTCAAAAACACAGCATTAGCAGGAACAGCCCCAACACCTGACAGCACTTGCGTTTAGCCCCCCCCACCAAGTGCAGTGTCAGTACATCACTGCCACTTTCAGGATCTCTTTTTCTTGTGAGTCACACTAGGTACCTATAAATTTAGTGGCCAAAATGTCCAATGAAAAGTACACTAGTGAAGAATCCTACAGGATTCTGAGCATATTAAATGAGAGCAAAGGGGAATTCTCACTGACAGCATCCACATCAGAATACGAATCAGTAGAGAGCAGCGACACCCCAACAGGTAGCTCAGATAATGGAAAATCCAAACTACATCAATGATATAAAAATTACAAAACTTTATTTCTACCGGTAAAATATATGAAACACATATTTTATATAGCTGCTTGCATATTAACCACTTGCTTACTGGGCACCTAAACCCACCTCCTGCCCAGACCAATTTTCAGCTTTTAGCGCTGTCACTCTTTGAACAACAATTGCGCGGTCATTCAACTCTGTACCCAAATGAGATTTTTATCATTTTTTTCACACAAATAGAGCTTTCTTTTGGTGGCATTTGATCACCTCTGGGTTTTTTTATGTTTTGTGAAAAAAAATTAAAAAGCCTGAATAAAAAAAAAAAATACAAAACTGTTTAATATTCTGCTAATAAATTTTGCAAACAGGTAATTTTCTCCTTCATTGATGTACACTGATGAGGCTGCACTGATGGGCACTGAAAGGCTGCACTGATGGGCACCGATAGGCTGCATTGATGGGCACTGATGGGCATTGTCACGGAACGTCCCACACTCCGCTTGAGTGCTTCCGTCATATACCGCTTTCTAAGTTCTGGAACACGAGTCCAATGGATCTGGCTATAGGAACCCCCAAGAACTAGACAACACCAGTCTTGGAGTACATCAGAACTACTCTTTATTTGAGATCTCCCACACATTTATACACCAGGATGACTCAAAGCTAACCTAATTAACATGAGCTCCAATAGGAGTCGTCCCGTCTCCTACATTGTATAGAGGACAATGTGATCAGCTCATTCAATTTACACACATTACCATAAACATCAACACAGGGTTAATTAGAACAAACAACAATGAGTTGAATACCCTTAGAACCTAGACTAAACTTATTTACATTAAACACATTATAGCTGACATCAGACAGGTGAGTGGAGTTGATGACATTAGCATCTCCTCACAGTATGTGTCCCAACAGTACAACTCAGTCTTATCATTCCAATATGGCACACAAAGGGCTCCAGAGTCTGTGTGTTTTGGGGGGACATGAAGCTGAATCCAAAGTAACACCAACCCCAGGGTCCCCAGGCATACAGCTCACAGAGAGCACCATTTCCCCAAATGCTAGGGCCCATAATCGGTGGGCAAGAGGCTTGCGTTCAGTCCCCTCCAATAGCCTCTGTCCCGGGTGAGTTTGTCACAGGCATTAATAGGCGGCACTGATAAGGTGGCACTGATGGGCATTAATAGGCGGCACTGGTGGGCACTGATGAGGTGGCACTGGTGGGCACTGATAGGTGGCACTGATAGTTGGCACTGATAGGCGGCACTGAAGGGTATTGATAGGTGGCACTGCAGGGCACTAATAGGTGGCACTGATAGCTGGCACTGATGGGCACTGATAGGTGGCAGTGTTGGACAGCAGTGATGGGCACTGATCAGCACTGGTAGGTGACACTGATAGGCAGCATTGCTAGGTGGCACTGATGAGGCACTGATTGGCACCACTGGTGGGCATTGATAGGTGGCATTGATTGCTGGCATTGTTATGCACTGGTGGGCACTGATTTGTAGAGCTGGCAGGGTGGTACTGGTTGGCACAGATGAGGTGGCTTCGCCTCTTCCTCTTTTCGACTGATGTCCCTTGCACAGAAGCCGATGATTGGCTTTTTTTTCTCCTCACGCTGTTAGCGTGAGGAAAATTAAAAAGCTGTTACTGATCTTCTGTTTACATCACGTGATCAGCTGTCATTGGCTGACAGCTGATCACGTGACAGCTGATCACATGGTAAGGGGCCGTGATCAACTCTTTACTCCGATCTGTGATCACCCAAGTCTCATTGACTCAGTGATCACAGCATGGGGAGTGTGCAAAGGGGAGGATGTCTATTGACGGCCTTCCGGCAAAGTAGGTCCATGCTGTAGCCGTCAATTGGCTATAGCACGCATCTGAAGGGGTTAATACCAACAATCATTGTCTACTGCAAAAATGCATGACTTTAGTCGAGATAGAGAAAAAAGGTCATCGCTTTTCGCAGAAATCCCCGCTTCTTCAGGACCTCCTAGCTCTTGGACAGATACAAACAGCCAGAAGAATAACTTCTAGAAATGGAAAATACATGCATCATTTACAAATCGTCAAAGAGTTTAGTTGGATCAATTAACAATAAACAAACCTTATAGCAATGCATAATAACTATCCCCGGAGGTAGCAGAGGAGAAAAGGAGAGAAATAAAAGGAGGGAACATAAATCACCTAATAAGTAGCAAAAAAAATATTTCCCTAAATACATATCTGTGGAAGTGAAGATAGATATAAGCATAATTACCTTGTCACAAAAATGTTATGTCTGTTAATTATGTGGTTCAACTTTGCAGACAATACAAGGCAGTGCAATCAGTGGGTGACCCCATGTGGTATGGTCTGGTGGCCTGTGAGGGAGTGACCAGGCCTCAGGTAGGATTCTATGGGAGACCTAGGAAGAGGGGGAAATATAAAAATTGACCTGTAGTGATGTATTGAAAACTGAATAATCATATTTGGGAAAGTTTTAAAACAAATGTTATAGGTGTTGTAACTATAAAGTTTACCTGATGAAGGACTGCTATTGTATTCAATGAATTTATACTGAAAACAAAACAAAAATATGTATGTATATACCTATCTTACATATACAACAGCATAACTGCAATAAAAAAAAAAAAAAAATATATATATATATATATATATATATATATATATACACACACACACACACACACACACACACAGTATCTCACATAAGTGAGTAAGCCCCTCACATTTTTGTAAACATTTTATTATATCTTTTCATGTGACAACACTGAAGAAATGACACTTTGCTACAATTTAAAGTAGTAAGTGTACAGTGTAAAATTGCTGTCCCCTCAACATACCTCAACACACAGCCATTAATGTCTAAACCGCTGGCAACAAAAGTGAGTACACCTCTAGGTGAAAAAGTCCACCTTGGGCCCAATTAGCCATTTTAGCTAGCCAGTGTCATGTGACTCCCTAGTGTCTCAGGTGTGAATGGGGAGCAGGAGTGTTAAATTTGGTGTTATCGCACTCACTCTCTCATACTGGTCACTGGAAGTTCAACATGGCACCTTATGGCAAAGAACTCTCTGAGGATCTAAAAAAAAGAATTGTTGCTCTACATAAAGATGGCCTAGACTTTAAGAAGATTGCCAAGACCCTGAAACTGATGTGCAGAACGTTGTCCAAGACCGTACACCGGTTTAACAGGACAGGTTCCACTCAGAACAGGCCTTGCCATGGTTGGCCAAAGAAGTTGAGTGCACCTGCTCAACGTCATATCCAGAGGTTGTCTTTGTCTTTTGCTGCCAGCATTGCTGCAGAGATTGAAGGGGTGGGGGGTCAGCCTGTCACTGCTCAGACCATACGCCTCACACTGCATCAAATTGGTCTGCATGGCTATCATCCCGGAAGGAAGCCTCTTTTAAAGATGATGCACAAGAAAGCCTGCAAACAGTTTGCTGAAGACAAGCAGACTAAGGACATGGATTACTGGAACCATGTCCTGTGGTCTGATGAGACCAAAATAAACGTATTTGGTTCAGATGGTGTCAAGCATGTGTGGCAGCATCCAGGTGAGGAGAACAAGTGTGTCTTGCCTATAGTCAAGCATGGTGGTGGGAGTGGCATGGTCTGGGGCTGCATGAGTGCTGCCGCCACTGGTGAGCTACAGTTCATTGAGGGAACCATTAATGGCAACATGTACTGTGCCATACTGAAGCAGAGCATGATCCCCTCCCTTCGGAGGCTGGCCCACAGGGCAGTATTCCAACATGATAAAGACCCCAAATAAACCTCCAAGACGACCACTGCCTTGCTAAAGAAGAAGAGGGTAAAGGTGATGGACTGGCCAAGCATGTCTCCAGACTTAAACCCTATTGAGCATCTGTGGGGCATCCTCAAATGGAAGGTGGAGGAGCGGTGGAGGAGTGCAAGGTCTCTAACATCCACCAGCTCCGTAATGTCATCATGGAGGAGAGGAAGAGGACTCCAGTGGCAGCCTGGGAAGCTCTGGTGAACCCCATGCTGGTAGTGCTGGAAAATAATGGTGATCATACAAAATATTGACACTTTGGGCCCAATTTGGACATCTTCACTTAGGGGTGTACTCACTTTTGTTGTCAGCGGTTTAAACATTAAAAGCTGTGTGTTATTTTGGGGGGACAGCAAATTTACACTGTTATACATGTTGTACACTCACTACTTTACATTGTAGTAAAGTGTAATTTCTTCAGTGTTGTCACATGAAAAGATATAATAAAATATTTACAAAAATATGAAGGGTGTACTCACTTTTGTGAGATACTGTGTATATGTATCTACGTGTGTGGGTGTATATGTGTATATATATATATATATATATATATATATATATATATATACACACACACAGTGCCTTGATAGACCAACGCAAAGTGGCACTTTGTAATGATAAATGTTATTCAAAATTGTTTACAATTAAATATATGAAAAGTGTGGCATGCATTTGTATTCAGCCCTCTGAGTCAATACTTTGTAGAACCATCTTTCACTGCAATTACAGCTGCAAAGTCTTTTTGGGTATGTCTCTACCAGCTTTGCACATTTAGAGAGTTATGCCGCGTACACACGAGCGGACTTTACGGCGGACTTTGCCCGGCGGACTGGATTTCGTCGGACAATTCGATGTGTGTGGGCTCCAGCGGACTTTGTTTTCTAAAAAGTTGGACGGAATTAGATTTGAAACTTGTTTAAAATTTATCCGACGGACTCTTCTTTCTAGCGGACAAACCGATCGTCTGTGTGCTAGTCCGACGAACTCAAACTGACGCATGCTCTGAAGCAATTACAAGACGGAAGCGCTCGGTCTGGTAAAACTAGCCTTCGTCTTGAAGCTAGCACATTCCTCTTCTGTCGTCTTTTAATACAGCCTTTTTTTAGGATTGATAATGCGAGAGGAATGAAGTTGTTTTTCTGCTTTATATTCACACAGAGTTCTCACAAACTTCTTTCTTCGTGATTTATCCTCCTGCCATGACTAATATAATATTTTGTAACAGCCAGATCTCCATAAATTTTTAATTGTAAAATATTTTTTTTTTTTTTTTTTTTATTTCAACACTTTAGCTATTTTACAATGTGTGTTAAATGCTAACCACATTTTTGGTGTGTATTTTCAAGTTACCACAATTAACATTCATATTTTGTGTTGTTTTAAAGAACCTTAATGAGGTTGTTGTCCCTTGTTCATTAGACATAGGGGGGTGTATTTAACAAATGCAAAATCATTTTTCACTCCAATTGCTAATTATACATATAATTCCACATAAAGAGCATTTTGAAGTGGGTTCGCTGTGGATCCGAGGGGCACATGCAAGGAAGCCCAAACCAAAACAATTAATTTTTATTTGACATGTTTTTCTGAAAAAATCAGCAGAGCTTCCCCCGAGCTTGTTTTTGACAAAAGGCTTAAATCATTTAAGAATATCAAGTGAAACGTTCACTTGAGAAATTGCACACCAAGTGCACTTGTTGGAAGTGCAGTCGCATAAAAACTGAGGGCAAGAGCTTAAATTCGGGGAAGCTCTGCTGATTGATTCCTAAAATCATGTAAAATCAAAATAAATTCTTTTTATTTGACAAAAACACACATAGGGGTTGCTTTCCTAAAGGTAAAAAGGCTGTGCATTTTTGAAATTGCATTTGCCCTCTGCAAGAGCAGTTGCTCCCAAGCTTTATTAAATGTGAAGCAGCTCTGCTGACTTCCATCATCCAATCATGTGCAAGCAAAAAGGTTATTTTTTTGGTTTTACTTGCACAGGATTGGGTACTCTTTGCAAAGTCAAGCTTTTAACTAATTTCTGATGCTCTGGAGCAATTGCACTTGCAGAGGGCAACTGCCCTCTGCAAAGTGCACAGAATATTTGCTTTTCTAAAATCAACCCCATAGTCTTTTCGACCTGTACCTGCCTACTCCCAAACAAAATGGCGTCTTTTAATCCAAAGACATAGGCAAGAATGTAAGGTAAACCCAAAAGTATTTTTTTAATAAACACAAAAATTAGGAAGGCAACACTGGACACACTTTTAGAATCTGGGAAGCCTTTCGTCCCCCAGGACACACATCAAGTTTCAGGACAAGAAAATAGGTATCTTGCGACTATAGGGAGCACAGGGAGCACAGTCAGACCAGACAGAAACCAGGCAATCACTTTCGACTCTTCCGTGTAGCCTTCCCTCCACGCTTCTCTGCAGCCTTCCCTCCACGCTTCTCTGCAGCCTTCCTCGGAGGTTGTGCCTCTGGTGGTGTACTTGGGGCAGGAGGAGGAGGAGGAGTAGGAGTGGCTTCATCTGCTATATATGTGTTAGCAGTAAGCTCCCCTCTCAAGCCCTTCTGGTAAGCCTGGAAAAATAGACCCTCACAGAGGAGGCGTTGGCCCTTTTCCAACTCCTGTAATCTGCCGGCTATATAGGTGCCATACGCCTCCTCTACATTGGGAGGTTTACTCAGGATCCGGCTTGCTTCCCGTATGAGCTCTAGGGATTCCTGCTCTGTTGCAGTCATCCTCCTGGGCCTTTGGTGGAGAATGCGGAGGGGAGGCACCTGACACTCTGTGCGGCTTCTACTTGGCCCAGCCACAGCCTCCTCCTCTCTCCCACTGGGCAAGGCCTCCTCCTCTCTCCCACTGGGCAAGGCCTCCTCCTGGCTGAGGTCATCCTGTGTAAAAAAAAGGGACATAGTTGTAATTTTCGGTTATGCAATCACACACAATTTTCAGCTCCTAACTTTCAAAGATAATTACACAAAATAGTAAAGGCTATCTATTTCACCACACCATTATTTCAGATGATCAACAAGATCAGAAGTTACGTCTAGTGATATGTCTACATATTACTCTTTGTGCAGAAGTGATTTTTGATGAAGCACTTTCAAAATTAACACCTTAACATCATTAATAACATTTACACAATCCCAAAATGTTCCAAAAAAGTATACCTGGCTGAAGCTGGGCGCATCCACTTCATCTATGGTGAAAAGGCCCAGTTCATCCTGGGACTCCTCAGCTGGGGTGGAGGTGGATGGAAGGCTGGAGGGAAGGCTGGAGGGAAGGCTGGAGGGAAGGGTGGAGGGAAGGCTGGAGGGAAGGGTGGAGGGAAGGCTGGAGGGAAGGGTGGAAAGGGATTGCCTGGCTTCGGTCTGCTCATCCAGGAATTGCAGTTTGTGGTAATACCACAACTTGGGTACATAAACTTGGTCAGCTGCTGCCCCGGATCTCAGCGACTCCAGGATTTTTCTGTGTTCCCGCTTATACATATTACGCAAGATACCTATTTTCCTGTCCACAAACTTGAGGTCTGCCTGGGGGAGTCGAGTCTTCACAAACTCTAAAAGTGTGCCCAGTGTTGCCTTCCTAACATCACGATTATAATATTGGGGGTGTTTGACCTCCCAGAGGTTTTTCTTCTGCTCATAGAGATCAATGAAATGTGTCAAAAACTCTTCCTCTTTAAAGGGATTCATTATTTCTGCAAGACAAGACACAAGATCAAAACTTAAATGTCAGTCCCAAATCTCAGGATTAGTTTGTGTTGTAATCTAGGGGACACACACGGGGACACACACAAACACACACACACACACACACACACTTTAATCTTACCTTTGTTTGTTCCGCTCGCTACTTCCGCACGGACATACATAGGCCATCGTACTAGCTTTATATACACTGCGCATGTGTCATGCTCCGCCTGCGTCGCCCGCCCCTGACGTTCGTAAGTACGATTTGGCCCCGCCCCTTCACTCTTCGTTGCGCAGTGGGAGTAGATAGCAAAAGATGGCGGAGCGATTAAGTGCAAGTAGCGCGGAGGAAAGCCCGGAGCCCCAAACATCCACATCCCGGAGGAGATATAAGGCCACCAACATGGCTTTTGGAGAGATGGTGGAGATGGTGTCCATATTAAGAAGGGAGGACTACGATGGCAAAAAAGGACCGTACACACGACCCAATCTGAGAAAGGACAAAATAATGTCCTCAGTTGTCACCGCTCTGGAAGAGAAATTTGGGACAAAACGTTCGAAAGAACAATTGCGGAAGCGGTGGTCTGACATAAAAAGTCGTGAGCCAGAGCAATATTGGCGAATAAAGAAGCTTTTGAAAAAAAGTAAGTACTTGTGTTTTACTATTGAGATACAGAACTTGCATGCTGATCCTTATTTTTGGCGGTTTTTCTGCATCGTTCGTAAATACCGTTCTTTGGAATAGATCGGATACTTTAGAAAGTGACGTTATTTTTTCGCCAAATACGATGGTACAGGGTTGGATATACATTTATGGCTTGATAATTTTGCGAATTCCCACAATGAGTTGATGTGGTGTAGATGTGTTTGAAAATATAATGCTTCATCCAAAATGATTCAGTGTAATGTAGGGACAGGACACAGCAGCTGTTTCCACATCTGGACTCACGAGCACTATAGTTAGTGGGAATGATTTAGCAGTCCCACTATTGTTCTTCGATTTTATTTGTGTCTAAATTTACTTAGACTTTTCTTCCGTACGTTTTTTGGCTCTGCGTAACTTCTGCATACTTTCAGCTATTAAAACCATTCAACTATTAAAATGTTCGTCTCTTTTAGCTGATGTGTGGTCATTTTCAAATTTGTTAATAACATTTATACTTTCTTAAATAATAATTTTTTATTCACTTTTTTCAACATTGAATTCAATGGGAGCATGCTTGAAATCCTCAAATTCTTCTTCCGCTCCCAAAAGTTTCCGGTCCTTCATACTTTCACCTAGAGACACCAAACAAACTTTACAATGTTCACTAAATATTCATCTATCTGGCTATATCCTTTCTGTTTGATATTTTTTTAAATTTTGGAGAAAAAGATTTTTGTTTAGAGGTCATTTCGTGACATTTTAGACATTAATCAGAGTGTACTGTGTTTGTTTTGTTGCCATGGTTACCCAAGCTTCTGTTATACACAGGGGGGAGGTGGCTGGAGCATCTCAGCTCTGATTACAGAGCCCAGGGGGAGGGGACAGACACACCATGTACTGATTTATAATATAGGAATATGATGGGGCAGTTTTGATGGCGGTCATTTTAGCCATGTAGCTATTCAGCATTCCCACGCATTTTGCTAAGGAAATGCATTTTCTAGTGTACTATGTGACCATAACGAAATTTTTGAGGGGTAATACACATAGGAGATCATTGAGGTGTCAGCATCTGTGAAAATTTCCAAAAAATATTAACCAACGTTCTACTTTATTTATTAAAACATAAAAGATCATTGTTTTTTAACTATACCTTTTTTTCTAATCTCATAGGGGAGAAAAGACTCAGACAACAGTCCAAGGATCTCAGGACCCCCCCAAGTCACCAGCCTGAGGCCGAACCTACCCCAAGCCCCAGCCCAAGACCACGCCCACCCGACGACCTTGAGGAAGGAGAGGTGGAGGAAGTGTGCGAGGTTTCAAGCCCACCAAGTGAGTGACTGACACCCCAGCTTCAGTTTTACTGTATTTTGGCGTGCATATTGTAAACCTTGTTTTTATTCACTCGTTTTAGGTGAGTTTCTGGTTGTGGAAGGCCAAGCGGCAGAGCACTTCACCACAGACAGTGCACAAAGATTAATTGGCCAGATTATGCTGTGGAATGGCCACATAGATCAAATGCGTGAACAAATTCACAGCATGAAACTTCGCCTGGACTCCATGCAACAGGAAATGAAGAACATGATTGATGTTTTGGGCCGAATATAATCACGTTTGGCCTAAAAACATCAATCATGTTCTTCATTTCCTTGTGAAGTTATTTTGTTATCAAAAATTTTTGGAATATTTTGGGGGTATACCCAAATTTAAAATGTGTGATGCACACGGTGTGTCATCATGTGCTATCTTCCATCATGGGTTAGCAATGTACTTGTTTTGTGTTTGCAAACCCTTCATCCTGAAAATTCTTTGGTGGTGAGAGGAACCAAAAATGGGATTGCACACACAAAACACGTACATTGCTCTCCCATGATAGGAGATAGCACATGTTGACTTGACCCTTTCTTAAAGCTCAATTTTGAGCATCTTATAAATGAACAATTTCCAAGGGTGACATTACATGCACCGTTCTCGAAATATTGTTGAACTTTGTAAGTTCATTTATATTCTAATTTTTGTTTCTAAAAACACTGTTGTGTATGTAAATCTTGTTAGATAAAGGTCTATATTTTTGAGAAAAAATGGCTTGAATAATTTACTAAAATAGTATTTTTTTACACAACGTAAAATATTTTTGAAAAAAAAAAAAAAAAAAAAAAAAAATATGGTAAAAAATGCACCTTTCAATGTGCACCAAGTAAAATTTTTTACACTATACAATGTGTGTGGCTGTTTCTTGAAGTCAAAATTTCGGGGTTGTTTTTGTGGGCCTGATTAACTAAAGCGAAACGCACTTGACACTACTACAAGTGCACTAGGAGACAGACATAACTTAAAGGTAAACAACAATAAAAACAAGATATTTAGATAAACCAATTTTCTTTTTTATTTTTGATATAAACTTACAGCTGTTGCTGAATAGCAATGGCCCCCCGACCATTAAAATAATTGACATAACGGTCACGCACTTGACGTGCGGTTCGGGGGGCCAAGCCAATACGCCCAATTTCTAGGCCTGTGAAAGTGCTACTAGACTCTTCCAGTCTGGGCTCAGGCCCAACAGAGGATAGATATGTAGCTGAATGTCTCCTTAAAAAGTTATGCAAGATGCAGCAAGCAAGGATGACGTGGTTGATTTTATAGTCCGCCAAATTAATAGCCGTAAGGAAGATACGGAACCGGCTGGCCAGAATACCAAAGGCATTCTCCACAACCCTTCTTGCTCTGGCCAGCCGATAATTAAATACCCTCCTCTCAGGGGTGAGTGTCCTTTGGGGGAACGGCCTCATCAAGTTCTCACAGAGAGCAAATGCTTCATCAGCAATAAAAACTGAGGGGAGTCCATCCACATTATCGTCATCAGGTGGCAATTCCAGGCCACCGGTCTGGAGACGATGGCACAGCTCGGTCTGTGCAAAGACTCCTCCATCAGACATCCGGCCGTTCTTCCCCACATCCACAAACATAAACTCCAAATGTGCCGAGACCACCGCCATCAAAACTACACTATGGAACCCCTTGTAGTTAAAGAAATAAGACCCCGAATGCGGTGGTGGCACAATCCGGACATGTTTCCCGTCAATCGCCCCGACACAGTTGGGAAAGTCCCAACAGTCAGCGAACTGGGAGGCCACAGTCTGCCATTCCTGTGGACTTGTAGGAAACTGTGGAGTGCAAAAAAAAAAGATAAGGACTTTAATAACAAAAATTTTATTTCAGATTACACCAAAACATTAGTAAACAACAGCAGTCAAATATTATGAATATGTGTGTTTGTAATTGAAATGTTGAAAAACATAAGGCACACTTATAAGATTAATCACCCCCTATGATGGCCCATTGATACATTTGAATGTGGGGGAGGGGTTCTAATTAGGTTAACAAACACACCTGACTGGCTGAAACATTAGTGGGGTGGGGGAGGGGTTCTAATTAGGTTAACAAACACACCTGACTGGCTGAAACATTAGTGGGGTGGGGGAGGGGTTCTAATTAGGTTAACAAACACACCTGACTGGCTGAAACATTAGTGGGGTGGGGGAGGGGTTCTAATTAGGTTAACAAACACACCTGACTGGCTGAAACATTAGTGGGGTGGGGGAGGGGTTCTAATTAGGTTAACAAACACACCTGACTGGCTGAAACATTAGTGGGGTGGGGGAGGGGTTCTAATTAGGTTAACAAACACACCTGACTGGCTGAAACATTAGTGGGGTGGGGGAGGGACAAACAAGACAATGGAGCAGACAATATACATTGTTCAATGGACTATAGTCTAGAGATAAAAATGCACCCAGCATTGCATGGTGGGGAGGTTAATGAAAAAAATTAGGCATGCATAGGGCAATAAATTATTAAAATAGGCATTCACAAAGATAAAGGGGACATTCACAGCAGATTGAAAGCATGGCAATTAGGTAAAGAGGACAGTTCTACAATACATCAAAAAACATTTAATACATATCATGTAATGTTAAAGGATAAAACTTACCTTCATATATTCCTTCTGCAGGACCTGAATAATAGCAGAACAGGTCTCTGGGATTATGATCCCCAGAGCCTGGGGGGAGATGCCTGTCGAGAACTTTAAGTCCTGAAGACTTCTCCCTGTCGCCAAATAACGTAACGTGGCAACTAGCCTCTGCTCCGCACTGATGGCTTGCCTCATGCAGGTATCCTGCCTGCTGATATAGGGGGTCAGCATAGCCAGCAGACGCTCAAAGATGGGGTCCGTCATCCTGAGAAAATTCCTGAAATCATCAGGATTGTTCTCACGGAGCTCACGGAGCAAAGGCATATGACAGAACTGGTCACGCTGGCGCAACCAATTCTTGGTCCATGAACTCCTCCTCGCCCTGTTCATGGACTGGACTCGGGTCAAAGTATTAACCCCAACACCAAGTCCCCACAAAGCACGAACTCGAGAACGAGAACGTCCACTCGACATGGCTTCAAAACGGTCGGCTGCTCAAACAAACAAACTTATAACAAACGCACTGAAGAACAGCAAGGCCTATGAAGAACGACCTGAAAATCAGGAACGAGCGGAGCAGAACGGCCTGCAAGGCAGGTTACGAACTGACCAACACGCACTGAAAAGCAGATACAAACCTCACAAGCACAAACTGAACCGCAGAAAACGAACGAAATAAGCTGAAGTGTGAAAAGCGCGAATCGTCTCTAACCAAACTTCTACTAACACGAGATTAGCAGAAGGAGCCCAAAGGGTGCCGGAGTGGGGCTTGGACTTCCTTTTTCTAGTCCCGTCGTACGTGCTATACGTCACCGCGTTCAAAACCAGCGGACTTTTGCAGTGACCGTGTGTGGCCAAGTCCGTTCGTTTTTAAGTCCGGCGCAAGGAGCAAACAAAGTCCGACGAAAAGTCCGCCGGGCAAAGTCCGCCGTAAAGTCCGCTCGTGTGTACGCGGCATTACATTTTTGCCCGTTCTTCTTTACAAAATAGCTCAAGCTCTGTCAGATTGGATGAAGAGCATCTGTGAAAAGCAATTTTCAAGTCTTGCCACAGATTCTCAATTGAATTTAGGTTTGGACTTTGACTGGGCCATTCTAACATATGAATATGCTTTGATATAAACCATTCCATTGTAGCTCTGGCTGTATGTTTAGGGTAATTGTCCTGCTGGAAGGTGAACCTCCGCTCCAGTCTCAAGTCTTTTACAGACTCTAATGCCCTGTACACACGATCATTCCGACAACAAAATCCATCAGATTTTTTCCGACGGATGTTGGTTCAAACTTGTCTTGCATACGCACGGTCACACAAAGTTGGTCGGAAATTCCGAACGTCAAGAACGCGGTGACATACAACACGTACAACGAGCCAAGAAAAATGAAGTTCTATAGCCAGTGTGGCTCTTCTGCTTGATTCTGAGCATGCGTGGCACTTTGTGCATTGGAATTGTTTACACATGATTGGAATTTACGCAAATGGATTTTGTTGTCGGAAAATTTTAGATCCAGCTCTCAAACTTTGTGTGTCAGAAATTCCGATATGGAAAAAGTCTGATGGAGCCTACACACGGTTGGAATTTCTGAGAACAAGCTCCGATCACACATTTTCCATTGGAAACTCAGATCGTGTGTACAGGGCATAACAGGTTTTCCTCTAAGATTGCCCTCTATTTGGGTCCATCCATCTTCCCATCAACTCTGACCAGCTTCCTTGTCCCTGCTGAAGAAAAGCATCCCCACAACATGATGCTGCCACCACCATGTTTCACGGTGGGGATGGTGTGTTCAGGATGATGTGCAGTGATCCGCCACACATAGCATTATGCTTTTAGGCCAAAAAGTTCAATTTTGGTCTCATCTGACTAGAGCACCTTTTTCCACATGGTTGCTGTGTCCCCCACATGGCTTCTTGCAAACTGCAAACTGGACATCTTATGGCTTTCTTTCAACAATGGCTTTCTTCTTGCCACTCTTCCATAAAGGCCAGATTTGTGCAGTGCATGACTTAAGCCTCATAAACACAGTACGATTGTTGGCCAACCGAGCGTCTGATGATTGTCAAAAGGGCATGTGCTAGGATCTTGTCTTGCATACTAACGGTACACAAATTGTCGGTTGACAACACGAACGTAGTCATGTACTAGACATACTATGAGACTATAAAGAGGAAGTTCATTTCTCAAGCGACAGCCTTTGGGCTCCTTCTGCTAATCTTGTGTTAGTAGAAGTTTGGTGAGTTTTATTCTCGCTTTTCAGTTCGTGCTTTTCAGTTAGTTTCTGAACACCCATTTGTCAACCAGCCATGTTGCGTAACCGTGAGAATGTGTTATTATTGGGCTAGAAGTTATTGCTTTGACCCAAGTCCAGTTCAGGAACAGGAGGAGTTCTTGGACCAAAAATTGGTTGCTTAATCGTGACCAGTTATGTCATATGCCATTGCTGCGGGAGCTCCAGGAGAATAATCCGGATGATTTTCAGAATTATCTCCGGATGACCGACCCCTGCTTTCTCCAACTCTTAGCATTGATGCCCCCCTATATTAAGAGGCAGGACATATGTATGAGGCTTTCCATCACTCCAGAGCAAGGGCTCATAGTCACCTTGCGGTACTTGGCGACGAGGCAAAGTCTCCAGGACCTCAAGTTTATGACTGGGATCTCCCCCCAGAGACCTGCTCAGCGATTATTCAAGTCCTGTAGAAGGGCTATATTAGGGTAAGTTTTTACCTTTAAGATCACACTCTATGTATTTATGTTTGCTAATGTATTGTATTAATTTGGTGATTACATAATTCTCAATATTGTAATATGCTGTGAATGTCCTCTTTGTCTTCCTGCATGCTGTAAGCTTTTCCTGCTCTTTTTTGGACTACATGCATATTTTCCTTCACTAACCTCCCCAGCATGCTATCCTGGGCCCATACACACCTAGCCTATTAACTGTCAGAAACCATGAATCAGACCGAGACAGAAGTACAGTTAAATCACACTTGTGTAATAATAAAAGTAAATAGAACAAACGTAGTCGACACATAGCCAAAGTTTGGTAACCGAAACGGATAGTCAGACAAGCCAGAAAGTCAGGAAGCCAGAGATCAGTGTAGTGGAACAGCAAGCAGGATCTGGAGCCAGAAGGAATGTTATCCAAGCAAGTCTTTAACAGGAACGCAGGAGATAGTCTCTGTGATGTTGACCAAGGCAAAGGTAGAGATCATCTGGGCTTAAGTAGGCAGGACTGACAAGCAGGATATCATCAACAGGTGAGTCACTGTGGAGAGATAGGAGCTGGCAATTAGACGACAGCTGAGCGGCCAGCTCAGAGGAAGGAAGGGCTTAGCCCAGCCCTGACAGTAACTTAACAATGTTTTTTGTCAGCTACATTTTGGGGCTTACCCTAAACAAACCTAAAATATGTACAAATGTTATTGTTGTCCTCAAATTCAGGCAGAGTGCAAGAGGCCATTTTTTGTGGGCAAAAACTGATTTGGAACCCTCCCTCCCCCCAAAAAATGTCAACAGATTCAAATACTCTATCTGCTGACTTTGCAAAACCCATACACACTTTCCCTCTTTTGTGTTCATATTTTTGTATAAATTCCTCAAGCCATGTAGTGCAAGGGTCTGCCTGATTACCTACAAATTGAAACTTCTTAATTTTTTGGCTTTTTTTATATTTATAGGTTAAATCATAATGTCAAAATGTGCTGCAATTTGAACAGTGTGTATCCAGCTTTTTCAATTATGACACTTCTTACCTGTCCACTGGGCTGCCAATGATGTAAGTAAGGAGGGGCTGACCAAAGTATCACTGATAATTTATGCAAACAGCTCTCATGAAAGTGGAGAGGGTTACCTGTCCAAAACATCTTCCCATTACCCCACCACCCCCTAAAATTTGTCTAATGACCACCAGAGGGGGGGAGGAATCAGATAAGTTTACCTTCCACTTTTGTCTTCAAATACTCATTTAAGTGTTTCCTTATGTTGGCTAAGCATGTTTGTGTCAAATCTGCTTGCAATGTTATGTGCAGAAGTAGTAATTTCTTATTTCTTTTTTTAATTTACAGTTTCCTTCCAACCCAGTGCAATGGCAGGATGTTGCAGCCCAGTTCCATCATCAGTGGTTCTCAACCTGTACAGGGTGAGGATGTGGCACCTAGGTGGTAAAGCGGTTGCAGACCAAAGGTTTTAATAAAGAGACATGAAATACATTTGAGATACGCACATTAGAAAGAAGGTCTAATGCATAAGTCATTGGGTTAATCCTGCGAAGAATACGGAAAGGCCCAATAAACCGAGGTGCGACTTTCAGAGAGGGAACACGAAATTGGAGGTTGCGAGATGACAGCCAGACCCTGAGGGTCATTTACTAAGATGAATGCACTGCGTTGGTTCAGACCTTAATTGGTGTGCTGGATAGATCCTTAATCCAGTGTGTGAACCAGCGCACACACAGGAGTACCTGCACGCAAGAATGTTTCCAGCGCGATAGGATCGCGCTGGTTCTCAGCGAGGTACATCTCACGCTCGCTACAATAGGAAAAATACATCTTCCTATTAAAGCAGCGCGAGAAAAACTGGCATGGGTTCCCCCTTTGGGTGCATTCCAGGCCCTTCGGTCTGGTATGGATATTAAGGGGAACCCCTATGCTGAAAAAATGGCGTGGGGTCCCCCCCAAAATCCATACCAGACCCCGATCCGAGCACACAGCCTGGCCTGTCAGGAAAGGGGGTGGGGACTAGCAAGCACCCCCCTCCTGAACCATACCAGGCCGCATGCCCTCAACATGGTGGGTGGGTGCTTTGGGGGAGGGGGCGCCCTGCGGCCCCCCTCCCCAAGGCACCTTGTCCGCATGTTGATAAGGACAGCATAGGTCCCCCCTAAAATCCATACCAGACCCCGATCCGAGCACACAGCCCAGCCGGTCAGGAAAGGGGGTGGGGACAAGCGAGCGCCCCCCCTCCTGAACCGTACCGGGCTGCATGCCCTCAACATGGGGGGTGGGTGCTTTGGGGGAGGGGGCGCCCTGCGGCCCCCCTCCCCAAGGCACCTTGTCCGCATGTTGATAAGGACAAGGGCCTCTTCCCAACAACCCTGGCCATTGGTTGGGCCTCTTCCCAACACACCAATGGCCAGGGTTGTCGAGAAGAGGCCCTTGTCCTCATCAACATGGGGACAAGGTGCTTTGGGATGGGGGGCTGCAGGGCGCCCCCTCCCCCAAAGCACCCACCCCCCATGTTGAGGGCATGCAGCCCGGTACGGTTCAGGAGGGGGGGCGCTCGCTTGTCCCCACCCCCTTTCCTGACCGGCTGGGCTGTGTGCTCGGATCGGGGTCTGGTATGGATTTTAGGGGGGACCTATGCTGTTTTTTTGGTGTAGGGGGTTCCCCTAAAATCCATACCAGACAGAAGGGCCTGGAATGCTGTTGGAGGGGGAACCCATGCCGTTTTTTTATTTAAAATTTGGCGTGGAGTTCCCCTTCAAGATTCATATTAAACAGTGCCGGTTATTGGCGGGGATCCAAGTCTGATCCCCATGCTTGTCGCTCATTGGGAAAGGAAAAAACATTTTTCCTTTCCTGATGAGCAGCTCGGCGCTGTTATCCGCAGCTGACACAGTGCACTGCGATTACCTGTGGTTATGTGTGGATAGATGCGCTAAATCACTCCTGGACACAGTCAATTCTATTATTTCTATCCTCACAGAACTGCATGTAACTAAATCTCAGCTAAACGCAGTATGTGAATGGGGCCATAGGAAAGCATTGTGTGCTTTTAGCTGCGCTAGAAAACTAGAAAATCTGCAGATAAAAGCACCATTCTATCCATCCGTCTATAAGGCCCCTTTCACACTGGCGCATTTTTTAGGTGCTAAAAATAGCGCCTGGAAAAAAGGCCTTAAGAAGTGGCTCCATTCACTCCAGTGTGAATTGGACTTTCTCACTGGTGCGGTGCACTAGCAGGACAGTAAGGCCCCCTTCACACTGAGGCATGGGGGCATCTGCGGTAAAGTCGGTACTGTCATTTTAGCGGCATTATTAGGCTGCTAGCGGGGCGGTTTAACCCCCCTGCTAGCGGCTGAAAAGGGGGTAAATACACCCGCAAAATGCTGCTGGAGCGGTATTTTGCCGTCAGTATCACATCGCTGCCCCATTGATTTCAATGGGGAGGACCAGTGAGTTCACCGTTCCAAAGAAGCTGCTGGCAGGATGTTTTGTGACGCCCTGCCAGCGCAGCACTCCAGTGTGAAAGCCCTCACTGGAGTGAGTGGAGCCGCTTCTTTAGGGCATTTTTCAGATGCTATTTTTAGCGCTGTAGCACCTAAAAACACCCCAGTGTGAAAGGGGCCTAAAAAAAGGCCTGCTAGCAGCACCTTTGGAGTCGTGTATAAACCGCTCCTGCCCATTGAAATCAATGGGACAGCGCGGCTATACCGCCGGCAAAACGCCGCTGCGGTGGCGTTGTGCGGGTGGATTTATACAAACCCATTTTCGGCTGCTAGCGGGGGTTAAAACCGCTAGTGGCCAAATACGGCCGGTAAAGCGGCGCTAAAAATAGCGCCGTTTTATCGCTGAAGCCCGCACCGCTCCAGGGTGAAAGGGGCCTAAGGCCCCTTTCACACGGACAGACCTTTCAGGTCCACCTCGGACCTGCGGACCTGGGCAGACATTCCATAGACCGCTTTGGAGGGTCGGATGTCAGTCAGACTCCAATCTGAAAAAGTGTAATGGAGGAAAAACCTATTTTTCCACCCATCTACGGTCCGTCGTCATCCGATCCCACACAGAGGAGAGCGGCACTCTGACAGGTCCATCCCTGCACAGTGTGCAGAGACAGACCTGTCATCTGCCTGCTCAGTGGGGATCCACGGAGCGATCCCCCGCTGAGCAGAGCGGGCTCCGTACACGGACACGTCCGTGTGAAAGAACCCTAAGGCCAATGCCCTTTGTACAAAAATCCATGGGAAAGTTTGTACAAAGTCCCATTGTGTGTATGAGGCTTAAACACCAGAAATTCAACTTTTCATATCTTTAAACAGGGCCGCCATCAGGGGGGTACAGCCGTCACAAGTGTAAGGGGCCCTGTGGACCGAGGGGCCCGCTGGGGCTATAAGAAGGCAGGACAGGTGGAGGGGAGCCGTACTGTGTATTATAGAAATGTTTTCATAGCTTCTGCTATTCTCATGTCACTGAGCTCAGACATTGAGCTCTTTACTGCCACCTTTGGCTACTATGTGAATGTGCACCCTTCCTGTGATCTGTAGTACTGAGCTTCTCAGTAATATGTTACCTTCATGAACGACCTGGGACCAGGTAGGAAGAAATTCTTTACAGGTAGGGGCTGTGAGGGAAAGGGAGGGGGGCTGTTTGTGTACAGGGAGGGGCCAGAGCCTTGTGTGTTTATAGGTTTGTGTATGCAGTGGTGTATTTTGATTTTTTTGCTGTCCTAGGCAAGACTAAAATCAGCCCCCCCCCCTAAAAGGGCCAAAGCTGTATAAGGGGCCCAAAAATGTATGATGACTGCCCTGTCTTTAAAGGTCACCATACACTGGCCAATCAGTTAGATCTTCCATAAATTAGATTCAATTGAAGAGCCTGTTTGGTTTTCTACAATTAGAAGTAATTCTTACAGTGCATCTTCCCATTCCAGCCTAATGCTCTCTTTCCACTATTTCAACCCCAAAGTTGCGTGATTTACAATGTGCTTTTTCGGCTTGTTTTCCACTATTGCAACTTGTCATGCCACTAGGGACTGAAAAGTTCCATCACAAGTTCTACCCCATGATTTACAATGAGTACCGCTCATATGTCTGCGACTTCAAGTCGCAGCAACTTCAAAGTAGTCCCTGCACTACTTTGGTCCCACTTTGATGCGACTTGAGGTTCATAGACCTCAAAAATACACAGGCATTGCTTCGAGTTTCGGCAAAAGGTTGCAGGAAATTTGCGGCAAAAAACAGACAACTTTGGGCTTGCAATAGTGGAAACCGAGCCTTAATGCCATGTCATGCGGCTAGTTCAAAACATCGGAGAAAAAGTCGCACTGAAGGTGGAACAAAGTAGTGCAAGAACTTTTTTTGGAGTTGCACCAATTAGAACGGGGGAACATTGAAATACATGTGTTTTGACTTGTCCTGCGACTTCACATGTGTCAAGTCACACAACAACTCGCAGTAGTGGAAAGAGAGCCTAAGGCCACTTGGGACTGAAAAGTTGCATCAGAAGTTCTACCCCATGATTTACAATGGGTACCGTTCATATGTGTGCGACTTGCTTACACCCATGCCGTATACACAGCGGGCACACATCTTTATTACAGAAATCCATATTTGGCATGGAAATTAACCACTTGCTTACTGGGCACTTAAACCCCCCTGCTGTGCAGACCAATTTTCAGCGCTGATGCACTTTGAATGACAATTGCGTGGTCATACTTAACCAAATGTTTTTTTTTTAAAGTTCCCACAAATAGAGCATTCTTTTTGTGGTATTTGATCACCTCTATGGTTTTTTTATTTTGTTCAAAAAGAAAAAAAGAAAATACAGATTTTTAAAAATAATTTTGTATATTTTTGGATATTTTGATATTAAATTTTGCAAACAGGTAATTTGTCTCCTTCATTGATGTACGCTGATGAAGCGGCACTGTTTGGTTACACTGATAAGCAGCACTGCTTGGGACCATTGGTGGACATTGATAGGTGGCACTGGCAGGTGGTACTGGTGGGCACAGATGAGGCAGAATTGCCTCTTCGGGACCAATGTCCCTTGCACCTAAGCCGGTGATCAGCTTTTATTTTTATCCTCATGCTGTCAGCGTGAGGAGAAAAAAAAAACAATTACCAAGCTTTAGTTTACATCATGTGATCAGCCATCATTGCCTGACAGCTAATTGCGTGGTAAGGGGCCGGGATCAGCCCTTACTTCGATCTGTGATCACCCGAGTCTCAGTGACTCAGTGCGCGCACACGGGGAGCCCATCCTATGACAGCCTCCCAGAAATTCAGGTCCATGCTGTGGCCGTCGTTTGGTTATAGCACAGACACCAAGTGGTTAATAGGAAAGCAGATGCAGATTTCTAGGACTGGCCAAAAAATAATGTTTAGAGTCAAAGGCAACTGATGACTTTCTATTAAAGGTCTAAATGGGCCATTAACATGCATCACAACTGAACTTAGGAATGTGTCTTTGCAAAATTAAACTAATTAAAATCCTTTCTTATTTTTGATTGGGGATAGACTGCAGAGGGATTAGAAGTTTTGGGGGATGTCTACACCCCTGATAGGGTGAAGACACCTCTCAAATTTTGCCAATTTCTCTTTCAAAATTATTCACTTTCTGTCACATAGCCAAACAGGAAGTGAGGGTAAAACCCTACCAATGTATGTCCTTGGGGACACACAGGTCAATCTAAATAGTTTCCCCATTCAGGAAATTGCACTCTAGCTTTTTGCCATGTACATCCCAAATTATTATGTATCTTGGGGTTTATTTACTAAAAAGTAAATCCACTTTGCACTACAAGTGCACTTAGAAGTGCAGTTGCTGGAGATCCGAGGGGGACATGCAAGGAAAAGAAAAAACAGCATCTTTGCCTCTACATGATTGGATGAGAAAATCACCTGTGCTTCCCCTCTGATTTTCATCAACTACACTTGTATTGCAGAAAGGATTTGCCTTTAATGAACCCCAAAATACCTAATAATTTGGGGTGTACACAACAAAGTGCTAGAGTGCAATTTGCATAATGGGGGCACTAGTTAGATTGAACTTTGTGTCCCCAAGGAAAAATATTAGGGTTTTACTCTCACTTCCTGTTTGGCTATGTGACAGGAAGTGAAGCCAATTTTAAGAAAAAGGGACACAAAGCCCAACCTTTAAAAAAATAAAAAAGGGATTTGTCTAAGACATGCCAATCAGCCTAGTTAAGCTGCAGCTGGGAAATCTGTTGCATGAATAGAACACACATAAAATAAAGAATTTGAAACAATTTTATTGGTCAAAAAAAAAAAGGACTTGGGACTTGGGAGGGAAGGATGGACGGTTCTCTTTTCAGGGCAAAGTAAAGATTGCTATCTGCAAGCTTTATATAACATATATTTGTGCGCTAATGAGGCAATTGCAAACACATGGACAGTCCATGAAAGACACAAAATGCAAGTTCACCAAATGTAGAGACTGAATTACAAAGTGGGTACACCTGTTATGGATGTCCTTAAATTACTAACCCAAAAACACTGAGCATGCCCAGAAACATCCAAGTGCTGTTCACACACAAAAAGCAACACCAAAAAAAAAACAAAGTCCCTGAGCATGCCAAGAACAACCCAAATTCAGCTAGCACAAAATAAGCCACCCCACTGTCCAAAATTAAGTACATCATCCAGCATGCACCAAAATTACAGATGGGACAAAACACCCCCCAGTCCAGGGCGGCAACTAAAGAGCCTAACATGTGCAAAAGTTATACAACAAATACCATTGCAGTCTAAGGGAACTGACTTGGCAATTTTACTAGTCCCCACTTGGCTGGCTTATCTTCTAGTTATTGGCCTTAAAATGAGTATGTGGCCCAGGTCCCACCCTAAGGGACATATATCAATGTCACCAATTGGACAACCCCAAAAACGAAACAAGGAGAAATGCCTTTAAATATGTCAAATTGCTTAAGGGCCAGTGCACACCAATGCAGTCCAGTGCATATTTTATGCATCACAAATGCATGGAAATTTGGTTATATGGTTTGCAATGGCATAGTTCACACCAGTGCTTGCCATTCCAGTGCGTTCCAGTTCCAGAAAAAAAGTAGAACATGATGCATTTTTTCTGCACTGGACTGTATTGGAAAGCTGTAAAAGGCATCAAAAATGCACTGGAAAGCACTTGTCCTTATTTAAGGTTAAGAAAAAGGGGGGGGAAAAAGCACTGGACTGCATCAAAAACACACCAAAAACGCACTGGAATGCATCAAAAACGTGCATGCAGAAAAGCACCTGGAATGCGTCTGGACTGCGTTTCTATGGTGTGAACTGGCCCTAATGCTAAGGGCCAGACCACACCATAGAAATGCAGTCCGGATGCGTTCCAGTTGCTTTTCTGCATGCACATTTTTTATGCGTTCCAGTGCATTTTTGGTGCATTTTTGATGCAGTCCAGTGCTTCCCCCCCTCTTTTTTCTTAACCTTAAATAAGGACAAGTGTGTTGCAGTGCATTTTTGGTGCATTTAGGTGTGTTCCAATGCGTTTTTGATGCATTTTACAGCGTTCCAGTTCAGTCCAGTGCATTAAAAATGCAGCATGTTCTACCTTTTTTTTGGGAACTGGAAATGCACTGGAACTGCAAGCACTGGTGTGAACTATGCCATTGAAAACCATATAACCTACTTTCCGTATGTTTTTGATGCAGAAAAAAACGCACTGGACTGCATGTGGTGTGAACTGGCCCTTAAGGAATAAAAGTTATTTAAAACTACTCGCGGCTATAATGAAATGTCGGTCCGGCAATACACATAAAAGTTCATTGATAAAAACAGCATTAAGAAAAAAACAAAATTAAGAAAAAAAAAATGTGTGGGGTTCCGCAAAATTCCATACCAGGCCCTTCAGGTCTGGTATGGATATTAAGGGGAACCCTGTGCCAAAATAAAAAAAAATGGCGTGGGGATCCCCCTCAAAATCAATACCAGGCCTTTCAGGTCTGGCATGGGTTTTAAGGGGAACCCCGCACCAAAATTTAAAAAAAAAATGGTGTGGGGTCCCCCTAAAAATCCATACCAGACCCTTATCCGAGCACGCAACCTGGCAGGATGCAGGAAAAGAGGGGGGGATGAGAGAGCGCCCCCCTGAACCGTACCAGGCCACATGCCCTCAACATTGGGAGGGTGCTTTGGAGTCCCCTGCAAAGCACCTTGTCCCCATGTTGATGAGGACAAGGGCCTCACCCCCACAACCCTTGGCTGGTGGTTGTGGGATCGGTGGGCGGGGGGCTTATCGGAATCTGGAAGCCCCCTTTAACAAGGGGACCCCCAGATCCTGGCCCTTCCCCCTGTGTGAAATGGTAAGGGGGTACAAAAGTACCCCTACCATTTCACAAAAAAACTGTCAAAAATGTTAAAAATGACAAGAGACAGTTTTTGACAATTCCTTTATGTAAATGCTTCTTCTTTCTTCTATCTTCTTTCTTCCATCTTCTTTCTTCTATCATCCTTCGGTTTCTTCCTTCATCTTCTTCTGGTTCTTCTGGTTCTTCCTCCGTTGTTCTCGTCCGGCATCTTCCTCCGCGGCGCCGGCGTCTTCTTCCCTTCTTCTTCTGGGCCGCTCTGCATCCAGCATGATGGGAGGCTCTCGCTGTGTGACGCTTCTCCTCTTCTGATGGTTCTTAAATAATGGAGGGCAGGGCCACACGGTGACCCCGCCCCCCACTGATGCACGGGGACTTCCCCGAAGCCTCCCCTGTGACATCAGAGGGGGCGGACAGGGAAGTCCCCATGCTTCAGAGGGGGGTGGGATCACCGAGTGGCCCCGCCCTCCATTATTTAAGAACCGCCAGAAGAGGAGAAGCGTCACACAGCGGGAGCCTCCATCCATGCCATCATAGATGCGGAGCGGCCCGAGGAGAAGAAGGGAAGAAGACGCCGCGGAGGAAGATGCTGGACAAGAACACCGGAGGTAGAACCAGAAGAACCAGAAGAAGAAGAAGATGAAGATGAAGGAGGATACCAAAGGAAGATAGAAGATGGAAGAATGAATTGTCAAAAACTGTCTCTTGTCATTTTTAACATTTTTGACACTTTTGTGAAATGGTAGGGGTACCCCCTTACCATTTCACACAGGGGGGAGGGCCGGAATCTGGGGGTCCCCTTGTCAAAGGGGACTTCCAGATTCCGATAAGCCCACCGCCCGCAGACCCCCACAACCACCGGCCAAGGGTTGTGGGGATGAGGCCCTTGTCCTCATCAACATGGGGACAAGGTGTTTTGGGGGCTACCCCAAAGCACCCTCCCAATGTTGAGGGCACGTGGCCTGGTACGGTTCAGGAGGGGGGGCGCTCTCTCATCCCCCCTCTTTTCCTGTGGCCTGCCAGGTTGCGTGCTCGGATAAGGGTCTGGTATGGATTTTTAGGGGAACTCCACGCTATTTTTTTTTTTTTTTTTTGGTGTGGCGTCCCCCTTAATATTTATACCAGAACTGATGGGCCTGGTATTGAATTTCGGGGGAACCCCACACATTTTTTTTTCTGAATTTTGTTTGTTTTCTTAATGCTGTTTTTATCAATGAACTTTTATGTGTTTTGCCGGATCGACATTTCATTAGAGCCGCACAAAGTGAACCAGCGTTAAAAAAAAAAAAAAAGTCTAGAGGTGCGCCCGTTCAACCTATGCAAATGCTTTTATGTTGCCTGACATTTACTAATATTTTGCCGGCGCACTGAACTAAAGTATTTGAACAAGCGCAAATGCAGTTTGAGCATGCGCAGTGCATAAATTCACCTCCCGCAGTTTAAATGTATTTGCTGGCGCTGCCGGCTTGTTCAGAGAAAGTTACTTTATCATTCTATTTTGGCCATATTTGTGACTTGGGCAGTTAGTACTACACTTCCCCACATCACCCCACATCACCCCCATATTATTGGCACTTCCAGCTTGTTTAAACTTGAAGTTAAAGATGCCGTGCACCAGGTCTATAGTGGCGTACAGATCACCTCTTCCCGTGCACCGGGAAGAGAAAAGTAAATGGGGGATCACACTGTGTTACCGGCGCAAATGCTTTGTAAATACGAAAATGTAATTTGCGCATCGGCGTGCACCGCAAGTCATGGCGCAAATGCTTCGTAAATCAGCCCCCCTGTACCCAACCTGGTAGGAAGGTGCAGGCAGGAATTTGCAGTCAGCATGGAGTCTGTACCTATCATTAGCATGTTACAAAGCCTTCTGGACTTGTGCCCAATTGGAACGAAGACCACAGAGATGCTTCTCTAATGCAGGAATACTCTGCGGAACAAATGAGTCAGGCAACATGGGAGGTTGGAAACCATAGTTCGCCATAAACTGGGACAATCGGGAAGCAGAATTCAAGGCACTATTGTGAGCAAATTTCACCTACGGTAAGAGGTCTGACCAGTTGTTATGATGGTCAGAATTATAGCAACGTAGGAATTGCTCCAAGAACTGATTGGCTCATTCTGTGGCCCCATTAGACTGCAGGTGATATGCAGAGGAGAAAGCAAGCTGAATTCCCAACTGTGCACAAAAGTCTTACCAGAACCGGGACACAAACTGACTACCCCTATACAGGGTCTCAGTTCACCACTCTTCTTCACAAAGAAGAAACCAGCACCAGCAGGAGACGAGGATTTGCGGATGAAACCTCGAGAAAGTGCATATACTCCTCCATGGCCTTATCCTCCAAGATCGACAAAGGGAAACCCGGCCACGAGGGGATATGGCATCAGGTTGAAGGTCAATTGCACAATCATACGACCAGTGTGGAGGCAAACTACCAGCTTGACCTTTGTCAAAGACAACGCTAAAATCGCGGTACTCCTCTGGCAGGGAGGAGAGTGAAGAGGTGCACAGGACCTTGGCTACCTTCTGGAAGCATGTCTTACTGCATTGTGGCAACCAGGAGAGAACCTCAGCATGGAGCTAATCCAAAGAGGGGTTGTGCCTCTGTAACCAAGGATAACCAATAACCAGCGGAAACTTAGGTGAGGAAATAACTTGGAATTAGATTATCTCATTCTGAAGAGCCCCTACGCCCATGGACAATGGAACAGTCTCATGAGTCACATGGGCAGGCTGTAGAGGTCTCCCGTCAAGAGCCTCAATGGCAAGTGGAGTGTCACACAGCTGCAGTGGAATTGAGTGCTTCGATACAAAGGCAGCATCAATGAACAGGCCTGCAGCCCCAGAGTCGATTAGAGCCTGTATCTCGATGGACTACTCAGCACAAGAAAGGGTAACCAAAACCAGGGGCTTATCTTTCTGGATAACTGGGGGCAAAACAACACCACCTAAGGTCTGTCCACTACAGGACCTCATGGTTTGGGCGTTCCCTGGGCGGGTAGGACAAGACTTTAAAAAGTGACCTGCCTGGCCACAATAAAGGCACAATCTCTCCCTCCTCCTAAGGGTTCTCTCGTCCGCAGAGAGACGCGTGAAGTCCAAGTGCATGGGTTCACCTTCACTGACCGAATCGGTACCAGGAGGCAATGGTAGGTGAGGGAGGCAAGGGTGGGACTGAAAAGCTTGGAGACAAATGTACAGGAGGCTTCTGCAAGCACTCTTTAAAAGAGAGTCTTTCTCTGAGTCTGGAGTCAATGAGGATGGCAAACGTGATCAACTTCTCCAGCTCAGTGGGTATATCTCGGGCTGCTATCTCATCCTTGATGGTATCCGAGAGACCATGAGAAAAAGCAGCCATGAGGGCCTCATTGTTCCAAGCAACCTCTGCTGCCAGAGTACGGAATTCAATGGCGTAATTGGCAACAGTTCTCGTACTCTGTTTGATGGACATGAGGCACTTGGCAGCAGAAGTGGAGCATGCAGGAATGTCAAATACCCTTTTAAAAGAAGCAACAAACTCAGGGTAACTCAAGACAACTGGTTTTTGCATCTCCCATAGAGGGTTTGCCCAGGCCAAGGCTCTCTCAGAAAGCAAAGATATCACGAAACCTACTGTGCTTCTGTTCATGGGAAACCCCTGTGGCAGCATCTCAAAGTATATCTCAACCTGGCTGAGAAACCCTCTGCATTGGACTGGATTGTCCCCAAATTGCTGGGGAAGCAGAACGGAACCAGACATACCTCTTATAGAGGTAATACTTGAGGCGAGTGCCTGCACAGAGACTGGAGCAGCAGCAGGGATGGCATGCAACACAGGTTGTACCGGAGCAGCCACAGTGGGAGATTTCAGGTGAGCCGTGTGACTCAGAAGCTTTTGTAACGCCATGGCAAACTGATCTATGCGGTGATCCTGTTCATCCAATCTGGAAAAAATACTACTATCAAATGGATTGACTGCATCTTCTGAATTCATGGTCTTCGCTTACTGTCATTAACCATAAATCAGACTGACACAGAATATACAGGTAAATCACACTTGTTTAATAATAAAGATAAATAGAACAAATGTAGTCAAAACATAGCCAATGTTTGGTAACCAGAACGGATAGTCAGACAAGCCAGAAGGTCAGGAGGCCAGAGATCAGCGTAGTGAAACAGCAAGCAGGATCTAGAGCCAGAAGGAATGTCAGACAAGCAAGTCTTTAACAGGAACGCAGGAGATAGTCTCTGTGATGTTGAGCAAGGCAAAGGTAGAGATCATCTGGGCTGGACGGCTTAAGTAGGCAGGACTGACAAGCAGGATTTCATCAACAGGTGAGTCACTGTGGAGAAATAGGAGCTGGCAATTAGCCGACAGCTGAGCGGCCAGCTCAGAGGAAGGAAGGGCTGAGCCCAGCCCTGACAGTAACTTAACAATGTCAGCTACATTTTGGGGCTTACCCTAAACAACCTCTAAAATGTGTACAAATGTTATGGTTGTCCTCAAATTCAGTGCAAGAGGCCATTTTTTGTGGCCCAAACTCATTTGGAATCCTCCCTCCCCCCCAAAAATGCTAAGTCAACAGATCCAAATACTCTAGTTGCTGACTTTGCAAAACCCATACACACTATCCCTCTTTTGTGTTCATATTTCTGTATAAATTCCCCAAACCATGTAGTGCAAGGGCTTGCCTCATTACCTACAAATTGAAACTTCTTAATTTTTTGGCTCCTATTATATTGATAGGTTAAATCATATTGTCAAAATGTACTGCAATTTGGACAGCATGTATCCAGCTTTTTCGATTATGACACTTCTTACCTGTCCACTGGGCTGCCAATAGTGTAATTAAGGAGGGGATGGCCAAAGTATCACTGATAATTTATGCAAACAGCTCTCATGGTAGTGGAGAGGGTTACCTGTCCAAAACACCTTCCCATTACCCCCTAAAATTTGTCTAATGGCCACCAGAGGGGGGAGGAATCAGATAAGTTGACCTTCCATTTTTGTCTTTAAATACTCATTTAATTGTATCCTTATGTTGGCTAAGCATGTTTGTGTCAAATCTGCTTGCAATGTTATGTGCAGAACTATTAATTATTTTTTTATTTTTTTAATCCACAGTTTCCTTCCAACCCAGACCAATGGCAGGACTTTGCAGCCCAGTTCCATCATCAGTGGGATTTTCCCAACTGTGGTGGTGCTATTGATGGCAAGCATGTCCGGATTGTACCACCACCCAACTCTGGTTCCTATTATTTTAATTATAAGGGCTTTTGCAGCATAGTCATTCTAGCTATAGTATCTGCCATCTACGAGTTCCTGTATCTGGATGTTGGGAAGAATGGCCGCAACTCTGACGGAGCAGTGATTATGCAAAGTTTTACAAGCGGCTCCAGAATGGCACCTTAAACTTGCCACCTGCTGAGGAGAATGTTGAGGGCCTCAATTTTGTTTTTGTGGCAGATGAGGCCTTTGCACTGGGAGAACATCTAAAAGAAGCCGTTTCCTATGAGGAACCTCAGAGAATCTTCAATTACAGGCTCTCAGGCTCTCTTGTGCCAGAAGGGTGGTTGAAAACACCTTTGGCATCCTATTGAGTAGTTTCAGGCTGTTTTTGACTCCAATCAACCTGGCACTCTACCCTGCAGTGGCAGGCCCAGCTGAAGATGCTGCAGCTCGTCCATCTGTGGGCGTGCTGATGGCTATTGAAAATGCCCATGCTGGATTGGCTTCACAAATTGCCACAGATTTACGGCAGATATACCTGGAATATTTTGTAGGTAGAGGGACAGTGTCTTGGCAGCAAATTGTAGCTGATAATTTTTAATTTTTTTGAAAGATCAAAAACTCCTATTTCATTTGAACTACTGTTTGTGTTTCAGACCATCATTTTCTGATTTGGTCCTTTGATCATTCCACCGAAATTCGCCTTTCATAATTGCACAGATTTCAGTCATAATTGTGCTTCTATAGGATGCGCACCATCTCCCCCATCTCACCCTTGCTCATGGGGGTTGCTTTGTGCCTCCTATGAGCTCCACCACCACAGGGCTGGCTGTAATCCTCAGAATCCAACATGTTTTAAAAGGGAACTCAAACGGCATAAATAGAGATCTTGGTAAAAAGCCAAATTATTATAATTTTCTACATCCGTCATGATAAATGATATGATGCCTGCAAGACAGAACACAAGAAAAACCATAAGGTCATTTTTGTACCAGTTGTTCTCCATGTCCAGAGTTTATGACTAAAGGTTAGTGGGTCAGTGGTTTCACAAATAAGAATACACATAGAGAATGTGTCATAGAATTGAACAAAAATGTTTGAAGAGATCTTTTAAAAAGTAAATCATAGATTATCCATAATATAGTTTGTTATTTGACATAGTTATTTAATTAGTTAGCTAGTTAGAATTTGTGTGAAAATACATATATATATATTCAATTATAGTTTATTATGCATTTGTAAGTTTTGGTACAGAACTGAATTTCTGTTACTTAAAGAATGTATCCATTACAAGAAGTGGTTGTCTAGCAGAAGAGTCAACACCTTGTGTTTTTTATAGAATACTGTTATGTGTTTCTGTCAATCAAAGAAGTTTAAAAGACTTGTCAGCTGTTAGCAAAGTAAGATTTAGAATAATCACTAAAATGATCATTTCACCTCTAGCTCAAGTTATATGGTTATAGCTACAGTTTGCTGACTGGTAGATTTGAAATAGTATAAAGAACAGTGTGACACAAGGCTAAGGAGGACACTCCTCCTTCACACACACACACACACACACACACAGAAGGAGACACTTACATTTTACACTGAAGAAGACATCTTGCTTACTTTAGGCCTATATACAGCCTAACTCTTAACAGCTGTTTTAACATATTTTAGATATTTGTGAAAATGGGATATTGTGTCATAATTTAAATGGAATTCTGCGTCCTGTAATACCAAAACATTTACAAGGAGAGTTCACAAAATGTAATCATGAAAGCTTAGGCCATGTAGGAAAGTAGAGATTGCTAGAGGTTCTCAAAGAAAAGTTTTACTGGGAAAAAATGGAAGAAACTGCAGACAAAGTAAATCAATCTTGTCTTATTTGTGCTCAAGTGAATCTCAGACTAAAGGGACAAAAACCTCCCCTAAAAAGAATTCCTCCAGCTAATGGTCCATGGTTTATATTACAAATTGAAAAAAACGGGTTTAGGTTTGCACTCATTGTCATAAATGTGTTTTCAAAGTGGGTTGAAATTTTACCTACCCACACAGATGATGCACTGACAACTGCAAGAATGTTAGTTAATCATGTTTTTCCAACTTTGGGGATCCCAATGGACCTTAGTTTGGATTGAGGAACGCATTTTATAGGTAAAGTAATGCAAGCAATGTGCAAAATTCTGGGTATCCAACAAAGATTTCATGTTCCATACCATCCACAATCTGCAGATATTGTGGAAAGAATGAATAGGACTATCAAATCCAGGATTGCAAAAATGTTACTAGACAAATGAAGTACATGGGTAGATGCTGTACTTTTTGTTCTGATGAGCATACAAAGTACAACATCCTCATCTACTCAATATAGTCCATTTGAACTAATGACAGGTAGAAAAATGCCTCTTGTGTTCCCACATGAACCTTTTTTTTGTCTACTCCGCAAAAAGAAGCAATTGAGAAAACCAAATGGTTACAGATGTTTCCAGACAATCTGAACACCATTTTGCCACATGCAGCTTCTCACATGCAGAAAATGATTCCTCCACACACCTCAAAATTTGAACAAAGGTGGACAGGTCATGATTAAACCTTTCAAAAAAGCGGACCATGGCAAAGTAATTGGGAAGGTCCTTTTGAGATTTTGGATACACTAGGTGTAATGATACAAGTCCAAAGGCCTGTGAAAAATGCACGAAGACAACAAAAAATATGGGTTCACACTGATCAATGCAAATTGTTTATGCCTAGATAATGATACTGCCTTTTTTTTGCAGATATGATATGATAATCAAACATGGAGGAACAACAAGCTCCAAGAAGAAATTAAGAAAACATCGGAAAATCGGAAACAAAGAAAATACATAAAAGGGAGAAAATTCGTCATCTCAGGACTCCTTTTTCCATTAATGACATTTTTCTTCATAAAAACTTACTTGACTTCTTCCAGTCCAGCAGAAGAAAACAAGACTGAGACTATGCATAAAAGAGACTTGCAACTATCCAAAAATAAGAGACATTTTCTGAAATACAGTGACTTTGACACAAGCAATGACATATGTGGATACGCTTGTATAGAATATGGGGTTACTTGTTGTATGGATTTTTATTTTTTCCATAGTAACACTATTGAAATATACGCCTGAATAGAATCCAAGACAAAGTTTATAATAATGCAAGGATCATATGTACATAATAATAAAACTGGTACATATGAGTGTAATTTAACAAGTATGGGATTCTGGGTTATAGTTTTAAAAGGAAATTAATCTACAACTTGGACTGGTGATGTAACTAGTGGTAGGGTACATTCTTCTTCTGTGAGAGGATCCAAAACTGATATTTGGTTTCTAACACAATATTATTTACAGTTTGTAGATCCTGAACATTTACAAATTACAGGAGATAAAAAAGGAGATGTAACTAGAGTATGGGATAGCAAGAGGTTTAGCTCAAGTCAAAGTGAAGGGGATGATTACTGTTGTGGATTTGATTATTCCAGACATAAAAGTATCTCTGCGATTCCTTAAAGTTACAGAAGGAAAGGATAATTTAACTTTGTGTACTACGCAAATAGATTTACCTCAGAATTCACTATTAACTTGGAAGAGGAATGGGGAATTGTTGGGTAGTCTTTTTCATAGCTCAGCTAATATAATTCGTAAGGGTAATTTTGGTTATTTGGATTGGACAAATTAAAGCTTGATTTATCATCATGCTAGTCCAAATCTAAATGACTCAGGTATATATGAGTGTTGCCTATCATTGAAAAATTATCCTATGAAATGTGATATTGCAAATGTTGTAGTTGTATCTCCTGAAAAAACTAAGTGTAGTAATGGAAAATGTATTTCTGCTAGTCCTTTTCAAATTAATCATTTCCAATCCAGACATCTTTTAAGAGAAGGACATTTTGTGATTATACTTTGGAAATGTAACATTTCCGAATGGAAAATTTCATCAAGGTATCTTCAATGTCAAGAGTGTTTAGTTAATATGGTATTGATAAATGGTTTGGAACTAATAGTAAAAATAATAATAGGAATAAACTAGGTATTGTAGAAGGAATTCTTGGAGGAGTTGGAACAATTGGTAGCATTACCAATAGTATGGATATTAATACGGTAAAGTCTGATCTAGAAACAACAGGTTTAGAGGGAAGTAAAAGTATTAAAGTTCACAGAAATTTAAACCAAATATTAGAAAATATGATAATGAAGACAGCAACGGTTATAGGCCCATCTATAGTCCATTTACAAAATATTACTTTAAATTTAATGAACAGTGAACAACATTCCCATGTAGCCAGGACATGTCTAGAGATACAGACAGAGTATTCTACCAATTTTAAAATACCAGCTCAAGCATTCCAAAGTGGAATAACTCACCTAGGTATTTTACAAAGTGTACCTAATGAATATGTATTTGCAAAGAATCATGCAGATTTATGGGTAAATAAATGGGTAGGATGTAATCAGCATGAACGCTTTAGTATCTAGATGATTCCTATAACTGGTATAGAACAAATACTGTTTCCAATTACAATCTTATGCCGTGTACACTCGCTCTGGGCTCTCTATTTTTCAGTCGGGGAAAGTTCCTATCCGAAAATGTGATCATCTGTATGCAATTCAGATGCGCAAAAAATCATGCATGCTCAGAATCAAGTACGGGACGGAAGCGCTTGTTCTGGAAAATGAGCGTTCGTAATGGAGATAGCACATTTGTCACACTGTCAAATTTAGGATCTTTTAATGCAGCACATTCTTTTGTTCTTTATAATGCTAGAAGAATTAATTTGTTTTGCTGCTGGTATTCACACAGAGTTCTCACACACTTATTTCTTTATTATTTCTCGTGATCTCCTGAATAATCTTTTTTGTTTTTAAAACCAGATCTCCATAATAATGTTTAGAATTATTTTTTATATTCATTTTTTTTAAATCAAGATCTCCTGTTTTTTTTTATTATTTTTGAATTATTTTCTAGTGATCTCCATATTTTTTTTGTGTGTGTCAAGTTTCCACAACAACATTATTATCTTGTATTTTTAAAGCTCAAGGAGGTTGGTTGTTGTCCCTTGTTAATTTGACATTGTATTTTTGAAATTTACCTGCCTACTCACAAACTGTCCTTTTTGAAGAAAAACACATAGGCAAGTATTTTAATATAAAAAAATCTCCATTTATTCTGGCTCATAACAAAATAAAGAGGAAGGCAACGCTGGAGAAACTGCTTGAATTTACGAAGCCTTTGTACCCCAGGGCACACATCAACTCTTTGTAACTAAAAATTGGTAGCATGAGAAATCCATATAATAGGGAGCACAACAATCTGGTCCAGGACTCCCAGAGGTCATGAACAGCAGCAGATGACATATATGTCCCCAGGCTGTGGTACTACAACAGCCTGCGTCTTCTGTCAGACCAGACTGAACCCAGGCCATCACTTTCTTGTCTTCCCTGTAGCCTTACCTCCATGCTTCCATGCAGCCTTCCCTGAAGCCTTCCCTGCAGCCGTCCTTGGAGGCTGTGGCTCTGGAGGTAGACTTGTGGCAGGAGGAGGAGGGGCGAGCACACAAGTGCATGTTCTCACTAATTTGGCCCCTCAACTCCTTCTGAAGGGACTGAAAAATAAGATTCTCACCCATGAAGCATTGGCCCTCCTCCATTTGCTGCAATTTTGCAGCTACATAGCAGCCATAGGCCTCTTCAGTGTCGGGGGGTGTTTTCAGGGCCGCATTAGCCTCCTTAATAAGGCCCAGTGCTGCCTCCTCCATGTTACTCTCCTTCCTGGCCCTTTTTGCTATAAGGTGGAGGGGAGGCACCTGGGATTGGGTGAGGCTACTGGGCCTGGCCACCTCCTGGCTGACACGTACCCCGGCCTCCTCCTGGCTGACACTTACCCCGTCTCCTCCTGGCTGACACTTACCCCCCGCCTCCTCCTGGCTGCCACATTCCAGAGCCTTGTCCTGGCTGAGGTCTTCCTGTGTATGAAAAAGGGACATAGTTGTAGTTTTTGATTTATCAATTTTCAGCTCATGACTGTTGCAAATTGAATGTTAATGAATAGAAAAGACTATCATTCTGAGCCCAGCATTTTTTATTCTTGTCCCAATCATTTTTGGCCCCTACTGTCTATTGATATGTCAAACACTTTTTGTTCAATCATTCATTTGTTAGCAATAATAACATCTAGTTAACACCAATAATTTTCGGACAATAAATATGTTCAAAAATACTATACCTGGCTCCAGCTGGGCTCCTCAACTTCTTCCACGATGGAAGGGCCAGGTTGATCCTTGGAAGCCTCAGGGGGGTTGAAGGAAGGGTGGATGGAAGTGTAGAAAGTGATTCCCTGGCTTCAATCTGGTCTTCCAGAAACTGCATCCTGTTGTAGTACCACAGACTGGGTACATACACATCCTTTGCTGCTGCTCCTGATCTCATGGAAACCTGGACCTGATTAAGCTCCTTCCTATATGTGCTTCTCAAGCTACCAATTTTCTTATTCACAAACTCGATGTCTGCGTCAGGGACCTGCGTCTTCACAAATTGCAGCAGTTTCTCCAGCGATGCCTTCCTAGCTGATTTGTTTTGATATAAGGGGTTTTTAACCTCCCACAAATTTCTCATATCCCTGTATCTGTCTATGAACTGGCCCATGAATTCAGGGTCTTTGAATTGTTTCATAATTGCTGCAAGACAAAACACAAGACAAAAACACTAATATCAGGCTAAACTCTCCTAAACGTATCCCAATATAGGCCTCAATCTCGAATCAGTATAGGCCACTGATGTCCCAAGTTAAAATGTTACCTTCGTTATAACATTCAGCGCTTCCTCCACTCACAGATCGTACGTACGACACACGCGTGTTAGCTTTATATACACTGCGCATGCGTGAAACTCCACCCATGTCACCCGCCCCTGACGTTCTTTCTTGAATATTCCCCGCCCCTTCTCTTTCATGGCAGTGGGAGAGGAACATGGCGGAGATGCAGCAGGTGTGTGATAATAACAGTAACAAGGAGGAGGAAAGCCCAGAGCCCAAAACGTCCCTATCCCGCAGGAGATTTAAGGCCTCAAATATGGCCTTTGTAGAGATGGTGGAGATGGTGGACATCTTGAAGAGGGCCGACTATGATGGGAAGTATGGACCGTACCTAAACCCAAATGTGAGGAAGGCCAAGATCATGACTAAAGTTGTGAAGAGTCTGCACAGGAATTTTGGGGTACGACGATCCAAGGAGCAATTGAGGAAATGCTGGTCAGACCTGAAATTGAGGGAGCAGGATCAGTACAGAAGGATCAAGAAAGCGCTTCTAAAAAGTAAGTAGTTGTCGTGTGTTCCGATTATTATTATTACTTGCATGCTGCTCCATGTGCTTTTCTTTACTGTTGTACAGTTTAAAATGGCTACTTTCATGTTCATGGGCACAGTAATCAGTCATAGGAAACATTGTTCGTTTGCCAACTAAATACAATGTTTTGGGCAGATACAGGGTTAACTACATTTGGTCATGCTAATTTGTATTAAAAGAAGTTTAGGACATTGTTGTCTAGATGTGTTTGAAACTAGAAATAATTGCAAACTTGATTCAGTGTAATGTAAGGAGAGGACACTCAGCAGCTGTTTACACATCTGGACTCAGGAGCACTAGTGTGGGACACCAGAACAAACTTTTTAGGGTGTCCTACATAGGTACTCCAGTGGATACTTGGGGTGTCTCCATGTGTGAAACTTGTCCAAAAAAGGTAAGTATTCCAGCTTTGGTAAGTGAAAAAATCATGTCTTCAGCTTGGAACTCTGTCAAAACAGACAATTGTACCTCACTTCCAAACAATGTTTCATATTACTATTTCTGGCCTCAAATATCTGTGTGCTAAGTATACCTTTTGTTTCATTCTCATAGGGGAGAAAATACTCCGGACATCTGAGGACACCAGGAAACCCCCACCTCTCCTGAAGAAGGGGAACAAAGGACACCACAACCTGAGGATGTGGAGGAAGGAGAGGTGGTTGAGATTGTTACCACAACAGGTGAGTGTCTGACACCACAGATTCAGGTAATAGATGTATGCCTGCATATTTATAATACATAGTGTGTATTTTTTCTTTTAGATGATTTTCATTTTAGGTTCATTTTGTGGAAGAACAATCTACTCATTTCACGACTGACAGTGCACAAAGGCTAATCCAGGACATAACGTTTTGTAGTCAGGATTTAGACCTCATCAAGCAAAAAACAAATGACATAGAACAAAAACTGAAGAACATGATTGATGTATTTGGAATAATCTAAAGAACAACAAAATGGCACCATTTTCTAGTTTTGGGGACCATTTTTTTTCTATTTCCTTACGCATTTTAAAAGCCACATTTTGAAGATGCACACAGTGTGTCAACTGTGCTATCTTCCATCAGGGATATCAATGTATGCGTTTTGTGGGTGCAACCCCTTCCTCGTAACTCAAGTAGGTGAGAGGAAGTGGTTGCACCCCCAAAACACGTCCATTGATCCCCCATGATGGGAGATAGCACATGTTGACATTAGGCATGGGATCAGGAGGGAAATCCCCAGTTTGATTCCCAATTTGTGTGCATCTTCAAAATTTGGCTTTTACAGGGGTGACATTACCCCATCTGATGAAGGCAATGTCAACACATTTTGACACTATAATGTCTGATATTGCCTTCAGTTTTTCAATGCTGAATTTTGTAAGTTCCTGAGTTGTGTATGTTTTGAAACATGCCTGTTTATGTACTAAAAAAAATATTTTCAAGGTAAAACCTTAAAAGAAAAAATTACAACGCACATGTGAGTAAAAGGTTTTATACTCAACAATGTGTGGCTTCTCCTTTCAATGCTCAATACCATTTTTTGTATTAAGTTGGTGTTTACAGTGACTATGGGTGTTATTTAATAATGGAAAACCACTTGGCAATACAAGTGCACTAGGAGAACCTAGGAGACAGCTAAAAGAAACACAAGCAGTAAATCAAAATCAATATTTGATCAGATCAAATTTTTTTTATATCTAAAATAATTTCAAATTTGCTGGCATAGCAATGGCCCCCCTACCTGTAAAATAATCTACATATTTTTGATTCACTTCATGGGCGCTTTGGGGGGGCAGGCCAGGACGGCCATTTTCCAGGGCCGTCAGTGGATTTTCTGGAAGTCCCAACTGAGGCAACATAATTCAGAGCATTTCTCTTGAAAAAGTTGTGAAGTATGCAGCATGCTAGAACTATGGGGTTAAGTTTATACTCCGCCAGAAATAGGTGTAACCAGCTGGCCATTATCCCAAAGGCATTATCCACAACTCTTCTGGCTAGCCGGTAATTAAAAACCCTCTTCTCCAGGGTGGGGGTCCTCTGGGGGGAATGGCCTCATCAGGTGATCACCCACACCAAATGCTTCATCAGCGATAAAAACAAATAGGAGTCCTTCCACGTTCTCTTCCACAGGTGGCCATTCCTAAGCCACCACTCTGGAGACGTCGGTAGAACTCGGTCTGGGCAAAGACTCCACCATCCAACAACCGGCCATTCCTCCCACGTCTACATAGAGAAACTCGTATGTCGCCGACACCACCGCCATCAACACAATACTATGAAACCCCTTATAGTTAAAATAGTATGACCCCGAGTGGAGTGATGGGATGATGTGGACATGCTTCCCATGGATTGCCGCTCTGCAGTTGGGAAAGTCCCAACGATGAGCAAATTGGGAAGCCACAGTCTGCCATTCCTGTGGAGGAAACTGTGGAGTCAAAAAAGAAAAAAAAAATATTAGTACATTTGCACATAACATTGCAAGCAGATTAGACACAAACATTCTTGGCCAACATCAGTATAACATTTATTTTAAGGAGTATTTAAAGACAAAAATATAAGGTCCACTTATCAGAATCCTCACCCCCTCTGATGGCCGATTTGAAACATTTTGGGGGAGTATAAATGAGTTTTGGACCCAAAAAAAACCTCTGGCACTCTGCCTGAATTTAAGGACAACAATAACATTTGGACACATTTTAGGGGGTAAAAGAAAAACAAATCAGCGCAAATATGTATAAATAGCAAATAGTTGCTGAACACCAGGGTCAATAATCACAAAAAACTGAATCACTGAAAACAATATAAAACAGATGGTGCAGCGCTGTAATATAAGTACTAAAGTCCATAAATGAAACAATGCAAAACTGTATCCAAATGGTCATCGGTGAAGCCACATCACTGATTTTCATTTATGGACTTTAGTACTTATATTACAGCGCTGCACCATCTGTTTTACATTTTAGGGGGTGTTTAGGGTAAAGCACTACAATGGCAGAACAGGTCTCTGGAATAATGATCCCCAGAGCCTGGGGGGAGATGCCTGTAGAGAACTTGAGGTCCTGTAGACTTCTCTCCGTTGCCAAGTACGGCAACGTGGCGACTAGCCTGTGCTCCGGAGTGATGGCTTGCCACATGCAGATGTCCTGCTTCGTAGTATAAGGGGACAGCAAAGCCAACAGACGGTGAAAAATGGGGTCCTTCATCTGGAGAAAATTCCTGAAATCATCAGGGTTATTCTTATGAATATAACGCAGCAAAGGCATATGAGAGAATTGGTCACGCTGGAGCAACCAATTCTTGGTCCATGAACTCCTCCCCACCCTGTTCATGGACTGGGCATCGGGTCAAAGCAAGAATTCCAACACCAAGCCCCCGCACAACACAAACTCTACGATGAGCACTTTCCCGTAACATGGCTTCAAAATGGTCGGC
The DNA here is from genome assembly GCF_042186555.1 of Aquarana catesbeiana. Lineage (NCBI taxonomy): Eukaryota > Metazoa > Chordata > Amphibia > Anura > Ranidae > Aquarana > Aquarana catesbeiana. Next base: position 178,936,496 of record NC_133329.1, read on the forward strand.
TGGTTAGAATGAACTAACAAAATGCACTGACGAACAGAAAGGCCTGTGAAGAGTGAGCTGAAAATCAAAAATGAGCGGACAAGAACGCACATAAAAACAGATACATGCTGACTACACGCACTGGAAACCAGATACAAATCCACAAGCACAAACTGAAGAGCAGTAACGAAATAAAAAGCACGAACGCTGAAAAGCGCGAATCGTCTCTCACCAAACTTCTACTAACACTTTGTTATGGAGACATGCAGAAAAAAGTTATGCTGTATGCTGAGGACACCATGCTTTTACTTGGTGACACTGACCTTTCCCTTCAGGAGGCCATGGCGACCATATCCAAGTTTGGGAGGTTTTCGGGTTTACTTATAAATTGGTCAAAGTCTGCCCTTCTCTTGTTGGATGGAGATGTCTCACAGACGGTGAATGCCTCTTGCCCCATACCAATTGCTACATCCTTTAAATATTTAGGGATTCAAATTACTTCCCAGCCTAGGGATTTAATTCACTTGAACATTTTTCCCCTCCTACAATGATTCCTGGACAAAATTAAAACTTGGAACTCTCTCTTTCTGTCAGTAGCGGGTAGAGTGAACCTAATAAAAATGATTCTCATGCCACAGTTACTTTACCCCCTACATAATACTCCTATGGTTATTCCCTTAAAGATATTCCATATAGATAATGCCATCTTCCGAACCCTTATTTGGAAGAATAAACCCACCCAGATCAAATTAGAACACTTACAGAGGCCCAAAGACAGCAGTGGACTGGCGCTGCCCAATCCATGGTTATATTATCTGGCTGCCCAATTGCAACACTTGATCGGTACGTTTGTACCATCACAAGACTCGTCCCATAAACGAATGATTCACACGGTAGGAAGGGGTCTGATTCACATGGCTCTGGAGGCCTTCACTAAACCACACAAAAAATACCCTACTTTCAGTTTGGTGCGAAAAGTATGGAATAAGTCCAAATACCTCCAGAATGTGGATGGCTATACAGAGTATAGTCCCATTTGGCATAATGATACCTATGGGGAACTGGCCAAACTACAGTGTGGGAATAGATGGAAGAAGTTCGGAGTTACACACATTAAACATATATTTAGGGACGGGGTGCTGCGTGCGTTTGCTGATCTAAAGGAGACGTATAATTTACCTCCCTCAATGCATTTTTATTATATGCAACTTAGACATGTGGTGATGATTCAGGGCCGCTCTTCGGAGTGGCATTTGTCCCCAACCCCTGTATTTAATACTCTGGGGGATGCTGGCTCATCTAAAAGATTTATCTCTCAATGCTATGCCATCCTGTTGCAATCCGTGATGAGGCGGCATCCCCTGAAGGTAAGGGAGAAATGGGAAACAGAGGTGGGACAGCTAGACGGTGATCAGTGGGAGGAGATTTTTCAGGCAGTGAACCTTTGTTCACTCAATGTGTCCCAAAAACTTACCCAACTCTACATATTGTTGAGAACGTACTATACTCCACACAGGCTACATCTCATGAATGTGCAGGCTGAACCGACATGTACGAGATGCAAACATGACCACGGGGACCTTATACACATGCTGTGGAGGTGTCCCAAGCTACATACATATTGGGCGGAAGTGGTGCGGAGCATCAACTCAATCTTTGCAGTAAAGCTTCCACAGAACCCTAGAGCATGTCTCTTGGGGGCTTTGGAGGAGTATGAGTGGGAGGGTCACCATAGAGAAGCTGTACATAGAGTAATTTTTCAAGCCAGAAAACTGATTATGACTCACTGGAGGTCTGAGACACCCCAACTATTAAGGAATGATCTGATAATGTTAATGTAACTCTGAGACTGGAAAAGTTGATATATCAACATAGAGGTAGCATGCAAAAATTTGAAAAATTATGGGCGCCATGGTTAGATGTACCGAGATTGGCCCCCATGGAACTAGTGGCTGACAGGTTACTGGGAATCAATGCTGGGTGAAGTACAAATTAAGATTAGCTAGGACTGAGATTAAGTGTTAATGCTGTTACTGTGAGGTTGATGATTGTTAACCGGACTGTGTATTGTACAGAGCTGTTGTATGGTTTTGAATACAATGAATATAATGTCTGTAACGTTTTTCCTGCAAATTTAATAAAAATCTTGTTGGATAAAATAAAAAAAAAAACTTCTACTAACACAAAATTAGCAGAATGAGCCCAAAGTGTGGCGCACTGGGTATTGAACTTCCGTTTTCTAGTCCCGTCATACATGTTGTACGTCACCTCGTTCTTGACGGTCGGAATTTGGTGTGAGCGTGTGTATGCAAGGCCAGCTTGAGCGGAATTCCGTCAGAAAAACCATCCAAGTTTTTTCGGACGGAAATTCCGGTCGTGTGTACGCGGCATTAGGATTACCAGTAAGTGATACTCAATTGTTATATTATTCATTGCAGGTTACAGATTTTGCTTTGGATAGAACCAGAACAACTTGATCTATCTTCCTGTTTACATTTTCAATCAAAAATAATCTGTTTGCCTAAGCAGGAAAAAAAGGAATTTTTCATTCTTGTTTCCATAATCATTCATTATGTACAGCAAGAATAGAAAAAGTAAAAACTTCCTTTGACTTAGTAACTTCAGTAGGAAAAAGGAAGGTTTGTTTTTAAGTTATGACTAGCACTGAAAAAGTTAAAGCTTTTTTCCTATCCTGCACACAAACAGAAATCCTGAGTCGAAGTTTGTATTGTATAGAAGGAGACCTTACAGGAATCAGTATTAATGAAGTTATGCCCCGTACACACAATCGAAAATTCTGCCAGCAAAAGTCAGATGTGAGCTTTTGGTCGGAAATTCCGACCATGTGTATGCTCCATCTAACTTACTTCTGCTGGCGGAATTTCTGCCAGCAAAAGATTGAGATCAGGTTCTCTATTTTTCTGACGGAAAAAGTTCCTATCAGAAATTCCAATCATCTGTAGCAATTCTGACGCACAAAATTCCTACGCATGCTCAGAAACAATTCGACGCATGCTCAGAAGCATTGAACTTCATTTTCTCGGCTCGTCGTAGTGTTGTACATCACCACGTTCTTGACGGTCGAAAGTTCAGAGAACTTTTGTGTGACCGTGTGTATGCAAGGCAAGCTTGAGCGGAATTCCGTCGGAAAAACCATCCAAGATTTTTCTGATGGAAATTCCAATCGTGTGTATGCGGCATTAGAGTAAATTTAACCAATATGCTTATGAGAAATGTGGGTGTTGTTCCTATACAATATAATATGTCTCAAGTAGATGAATTCCCATGAAAGGAATGGGCAGACATCATACAAAAGGATAAGGGTTTATTAATTGCTTTATCTGAAGAACTTCAAAAAGCAGAGATAATATTTAAGCATGAACAGGGTAATCTAAAGCATGAATGGTCTGAAATGTCAGTAAATTCATGGTGGTCAAAGTTTTAAAAAACTGTATCAGTTTGGGGAAATAAATCAGTAACAACTGCTGCCGGAATATATCATTTCATCCTATAGTTATTATATTTATTATTATGATATTATGTATTTTAAAATCTGTATTATGGTTAGAATGAAACAATTTTATAAATTAATTAAGGAAGAAATTAAAAGAGGAGAAAAAATTATGACAGGTATTTTTAGTCAGAAAATGATTTATTATTTATCTGATCCTATGATTAGCTATGGTACATCTGGAGCAACTGATTCAAAATGTGTATGAAAGGGCCATAAATGGAGTGTGCGTGATTTAGGTAATATAATAAATTATATTCAGGGGGAACTGTAGAAAATTATATTATTTGGCTTTTTACCAAGATCATTATTTATGCCGTTTGAGTTCCCTTTTAAGCTTTGACTTTGAAAAAGCTCATTCAGTTCAGCCTAAGACAGATCTTGAAATACGGTGGGGACGGAAAGTATTCAGACCCCCTTAAATTTTTCACTCTTTGTTAAATTGCAGCCATTTGCTAAAATCATTTAAGTTCATTTTTTTTCCTCATTAATGTACACACAGCACCCCATATTGACAGAAAAATAGAATTGTTGATATTTTTGCAGATTTATTAAAAAAGAAAAACTGAAATATCACATGTTCCTAAGTATTCAGACCCATTGCTGTGACACTCATATATTTAACTCAGGTGCTGTCCATTTCTTCTGATCATCCTTGAGAGGGTTTTACACCTTCATTTGAGTCCAGCTGTGTTTGATTGTACTGATTGGACTTGATTAGGAAAGCCACACACCTGTCTATATAAGACCTTACACCTCACAGTGCATGTCAGAGCAAATGAGAATCATGAGTTCAAAGGAACTGCCTGAAGAGCTCAGAGACAGAATTGTGAGAAGGCACAGATCTGGCCAAGGTTACTAAAAAACAATCTGCTGCACTTAAGGTTCCTAAGAGCACAGTCGCCTCCATAATCCCGAAATGGAAGACGTTTGGGATGACCAGAACCCTTCCTAGATCTGGCCGTCCGGCCAAACTGAGCTACCGGGGGAGAAGAGCCTTGGTGAGAGAGGTAAAGAAGAACCCAAAGATCACTGTGGCTGAGCTCCAGGGATGCAGTCAGGAGATGGGAGAAAGTTGTGCAAAGTCAACCATCACTGCAGCCCTCCACCAGTCGGGGCTTTATGGCAGAGTGGCCCGACGGAAGCCTCTCCTCAGTGCAAGACACATGAAAGCCCACATAGAGTTTGCTAAAAATACCTGAAGGACTCCAAGATGGTGAGAAATAAGATTCTCTGGTTTGATGAGACCAAGATAGAACTTTTTGTCCTTAATTCTAAGCGGTATGTGTGGAGAAAACCAGGCACTGCTCATCACCTGTCCAATACAGTCCCAACAGTTTAGCGTGGTGGTGGTAGCATCATGCTGTGGGGGTGTTTTTCAGCTGCAGGGACAGGACGACTGGTTGCAATCGAGGGAAAGATGAATGCAGCCAAGTACAGGGATATCCTGGACGAAAACCTTCTCCAGAGTGCTCAGGACTTCAGACTGGGCCAAAGGTTTACCTTCCAACAAGACAATGGCCCTAAGCACACAGCTAAAATAACAAAGTATTGGCTTCAAAACAACTCTGTGACTGTTCTTAAATGGCCCAGCCAGAGCCCTGACTTAAACCCAATTGAGCATCTCTGGAGAGACCTAAAATGGCTGTCCACTAGGGATGAGCTTCGAGTTCGAGTCGAACTCATGTTCGACTCGAACATTGGCTGTTCGCAAGTTCGCCGAACAGCGAACAATTTGGGGTGTTCGCGGCAAATTCGAATGCCGCGGAACACCCTTTAAAAGTCTATGGGAGAAATCAAAAGTGCTAATTTTAAAGGCTAATATGCAAGTTATTGTCATAAAAAGTGTTTGGGGACCTGGGTCCTGCCCCAGGGGACATGGATCAATGCAAAAAAAAGTTTTAAAAACGGCCTTTTTTTCAGGAGCAGTGATTTTAATAATGCTTAAAGTCAATCAATAAAAGTGTAATATCCCTTTAAATTTCGTACCTGGGGGGTGTCTATAGTATGCCTGTAAAGGGGCGCATGTTTCCTGTGTTTAGAATAGTCTGACAGCAAAATGACATTTTGAAGGAAAAAACTCATTTAAAACTACCCGCGGCTATTGCATTGCCGACAATACACATAGAAGTTCATTGATAAAAACGGCATGGAAATTCCCCAAAGGGGAACCCCGAACCAAAATAAAAAAAAAAAAATGACGTGGGAGTCCCCCTAAATTCCATACCAGGCCCTTCAGGTCTGATATGGATATTAAGGGGAACCCCGGCCAAAATTTAAAAAAAAAAATGACGTGGGGTTCCCCCTAAATTCCATACCAGACCCTTCAGGTCTGGTATGGATTTTAAGGGGAACCCCGTGCCAAAAAAAAAAAAAAAACGGTGTGGGGTCCCCCCAAAAATCCATACCAGACCCTTATCCGAGCACGCAACCTGGCAGGCCGCAGGAAAAGAGGGGGGGACGAGAGTGCGCCCCCCCCTCCTGAACCGTACCAGGCCACATGCCCTCAACATTGGGAGTGTGCTTTGGGGTAGCCCCCCAAAACACCTTGTCCCCATGTTGATGAGGACAAGGGCCTCATCCCCACAACCCTGGCCGGTGGTTGTGGGGGTCTGCGGGTGGGGGGCTTATCGGAATCTGGAAGCCCCCTTTAACAAGGGGACCCTCAGATCCCGGCCCCCCCCCGTGTGAAATGGTAAGGGGGTTCTTACCCCTACCATTTCACTAAAAAACTGTCAAAAATGTTAAAAATGACAAGAGACAGTTTTTGACAATTCCTTTATTTAAATGCTTCTTCTTTCTTCTATCTTCCTTCATCTTCTGGTTCTTCTGGTTCTTCCTCCGGCGTTCTCGTCCAGCATCTCCTCCGCGGCGTCTTCTATCTTCTTCTCCTCGGGCCGCTCCGCACCCATGGCATTGGGGGGAGGCTCCCGCTCTTCTCTTCTTCTTTTCTTCTCTTCTTCTCTTCTTCTCTTCTTCATTTTCTTCTCCGGGCCGCTCCGCAATCCATGCTGGCATGGAGGGAGGCTCCCGCTGTGTGACGGCGCTCCTCGTCTGACAGTTCTTAAATAACGGGGGGCGGGGCCACCCGGTGACCCCGCCCCCCTCTGACGCACGGTGACTTGACGGGACTTCCCTGTGACGTCACGGGGAATGCCACAGGGAAGTCCCGTCATGTCCCGTGCGTCAGAAGGGGGCGGGGTCACCGGGTGGCCCCGCCCCCGTTATTTAAGAACTGTCAGACAAGGAGCGCCGTCACACAGCGGGAGCCTCCCTCCATGCCAGCATGGATTGCGGAGCGGCCCGGAGAAGAGAATGAAGAAGAGAAGAAGAGAAGAAAAGAAGAAGAGAAGAGCGGGAGCCTCCCCCCCATGCCATGGGTGCGGAGCGGCCCGAGGAGAAGAAGATAGAAGACGCCGCGGAGGAGATGCTGGACGAGAACGCCGGAGGAAGAACCAGAAGAGCCAGAAGAACCAGAAGATGAAGGAAGATAGAAGAAAGAAGAAGCATTTAAATAAAGGAATTGTCAAAAACTGTCTCTTGTCATTTTTAACATTTTTGACACTTTTTTCGTGAAATGGTAGGGGTACTTATGTACCCCCTTACCATTTCACACAGGGGGGGGCCGGGATCTGGGGGTCACCTTGTTAAAGGGGGCTTCCAGATTCCGATAAGCCCCCCGCCCGCAGACCCCCACAACCACCGGCCAGGGTTGTGGGGATGAGGCCCTTGTCCTCATCAACATGGGGACAAGGTGTTTTGGGGGGCTACCCCAAAGCACCCTCCCAATGTTGAGGGCATGTGGCCTGGTACGGTTCAGGAGGGAGGGGGGGCCGCACTCTCGTCCCCCCCTCTTTTCCTGCGGCCTGCCAGGTTGCGTGCTCGGATAAGGGTCTGGTATGGATTTTTGGGGGGACCCCACGCCGTTTTTTTTTTTTTTTTTGGCGCGGGGTTCCCCTTAAAATCCATACCAGACCTGAAGGGTCTGATATGGAATTCAGGGGGAACCCCACGTCATTTTTTTTTTTTAATTTTGGCCGGGGTTCCCCTTAATATCCATACCAGACCTGAAGGGCCTGGTATGGAATTTAGGGGGACTCCCACGTCATTTTTTTTTTTTAATTTTGGTTCGGGGTTCCCCTTTGGGGAATTCCCATGCCGTTTTTATCAATGAACTTCTATGTGTATTGTCGGCAATGCAATAGCCGCGGGTAGTTGTAAATGAGTTTTTTCCTTCAAAATGTCATTTTGCTGTCAGACTGTTCTAAACACAGGAAACATGCGCCCCTTTACAGGCATACTATAGACACCCCCCAGGTACGAAATTTAAAGGGATATTACACTTTTATTGTTTGACTTTAAGCATTATTAAAATCACTGCTCCTGAAAAAACGGCCGTTTTTAAAACTTTTTTTTGCATTGATCCATGTCCCCTGGGGCAGGACCCGGATCCCCAAACACTTTTTATGACAATAACTTGCATATTAGCCTTTAAAATTAGCACTTTTGATTATTCATGTTCGTGTCCCATAGACTTTAACGGTGTTCGTGTGTTCGAACAAACTTTTTTCCTGTTCGCATGTTCTGGTGCGAACCGAACAGGGGGGTGTTCGGCTCATCCCTACTGTCCACCAACATTTTCCATCCAACCTGACAGAACTGGAGAGGATCTGCAAGGAGGAATGGCAGATAATCCCCAAATCCAGGTGTGAAAAACTTGTTGCATCTTTCCCAAAAAGACTCATGGCTGTATTAGATCAAAAAGGTGCTTCTACTAAATACTGAGCAAAGGGTCTGAATACTTAGGACCATGTGATATTTCAGTTTTTCTTTTTTTAAGAAATCTGCAAAAATATCAACAATTCTGTGTTTTTCTGTCAATATGGGGTGCTGTGTGTACATTAATGAGGAAAAAAATTAACTTACATGATTTTAGCAAAAGGCTGCAATATAACAAAGAGTGAAAAATTTAAGGGGGTCTGAATACTTTCTGTCCCCACTGTAGTTAGGTGTGTGAACGTCATTTTGTACCAGTTGTTCTCCATGTCCAGAGTTTATGACTAAAGGTCAGTGGGTCAGTGGTTTCACAGATAAGAATACACATAGAGAATGTGTCATAGAATTGAGCAAAAATGTTTGAAGAGATCTTTTAAAAAGTAAATCATAGATTATCCATAATATAGTTTGTTATTTGACACTTAATTAGTTACTTAATAGTTACTTATAGTTACTTACTTAATAGTTAGTTACTTAATTATTTAGCTAGTTAGAATTTGTGTGAAAATATATATATTCAATTATACAGTAGTTTATTATGCATTTGTAAGTTTTGGTACAGAACTGAATTTCTGTTACTTAAAGAATGTATCCTGGGGGGCGCATGCGCGGCTTCTAGCATGGAGGACGTCTTTTGAGAGAGCTCCGGTCTCCGTCTGCCCTCCGGGACCCCTGAGAAGCTACAAGAGCCACAAACAGCACCGGGGGTAAGCCTAATTGATAGCTACACTCTTCAGGCACCCCATGGGCAAAATTGGCCAGCAGCAGCAGTATTACAAACTGATATTTAGGCCGCAACAGGAGTCTCACACGGACCGGTATATAACTAGGTCGCAAGGTCTTGAGTCTACCCGTGGATCCTTTCGCATCTATGGACCCGCTCCTGGGGACGGCAAATGCAGATGCACACTCAGCCGACACCCAGATCCCAATTCCCATCCCATCCATTCCACAAGAGGTTCTCACCCCAGATATCTTGGATGCCAAGCTGGATGCTAAACTGAGACTTCTGTTACAGCAAATCACCCATACTGTCTCTGCAGAGGTGAGCAAACTGGCAGCTGAATTGAGAGGGGATATAAACCAAATTGTGGAACGTACTGATGCCCCTGAATACAAACTGGATGAAATGGTTAATTATGTACAGGCTATTGAGGAGGAAAACCATAACCTTAGACATACAGTGTTTCAGCTACAAGTACACCAAGAGGATTTGAAAAACAGGGAGAGAAGGCAGAATCTGCATTTCTGAGGTATCCCTGAGACAGTGGGGGACCCCGCTCTGCGCTCTTATCTCCTGGGCCTTTTCAATTTCCCAGCCCCCACGGTAGTGGATGTGGACTGGCGTCTTGACAGGGCCCACCGCTCTCTGGGCCCAAAACCTCCAGCTGGAGCAAGGCCCAGGGATGTTATAGTGAGGTTTCACTAATATGATAGCAAAGAGGCACTAACACTGGCCACTTGCAACAAATCCCAACTTGTGTACAAAGGGGCAAAATTACAGATCTTCAGCGATCTTTCTCCTATTACCCTGGCCAAGCGCAGAAACTTACGCCCAATCACATCTCATTTACAACACCACCAGGTTCCCTATTACTGGGGCTTCCCCTTTCATCTCACCGTATCCAAAGATGGCATCCAACACAGACTCCATGATCTTCAAGAGGGAGAAGCTTTCATAAAAGGCCTTGGCCTCACCCCTATACCCGAAGATCTAATTCCTCCTCCTGTTCAAGCTTGTCCATTTCCCACTACACCAAACCGTGTCTGGACCCCTGTGAGAAGCAGATCAAAGAAACAGCTATCCACACCACAACCTCCAAGACCCTCCAAGCAACCTCCTTGATGCCCTTTCTGGGAACTCTGGGGCTCACTGCTTTTTCTGATTTTTCTGATTTTTCCATAGTCTAATGCCCTGTACACACGGTCAGACATTGATCGGACATTCCGACAACAAAATCCATCATTTTTTTCTGACAGATGTTGGCTCAAACTTGTCTTGCATGCACACGGTCGCACGAAGTTGTCGAAATTTCCGAATGTCAAGAACACGCTGACGTACACCACATATGACGAGACTATAAAAGAGCAGTTCAATACCAAGCGCCACCCTTTGGGCTCCTTTTGCTAATCTCATGTTAGTAAAAGTCTGGTTGAGAGGACAATTTGCGCTTTTTCAGACTCGTGGTTTACAGATCGTATTTCTGGTGTTCAGTTTGTGCTTGTGGGTTTGTGTCTGTTCTTCAGTGCGTGCAGAGAGTTCCCATTAATTTTTCATTGTGTTCTTTTCCGTTCGTTACTGATTTTCAGGTCGCTCTTCACAGGCTTTGCTGTTCTTCAGTGCGTTCTGTTACTTCGTTCTGACCAGCCGACCATTTTCTAGCCATGTTGCATGTGCGTACTCATCGTAGAGTTCGTGTTGTGCGGGGGGTTGGTGTTGGGGTTCTTACTTTGACACAAGCCCAGTCCATGAACAGGGTGAGGAGGAGTTCATGGACCAAGAATTGGTTGCTCCAGAGTGACCAATTCTGTCACATTCCTTTGCTCAGTGAGATCTGTGAGAATAATCTTGACGATTTCAGGAACTTTCTCCGGATGACGGACCCCGTATTTCACCATTTGTTGGCTTTGCTGACCCCTTATATCAGCAGGCAGGATACCTGCATGAGGCAAGCCATCACTCCGGAGCAGAGGCTAGTCACCACCCTGCGGTACTTGGCGACAGGGAGAAGCCTGCAGGACCTCAAGTTCTCAACAGGCATCTCCCCCCAGGCTCTGGGGATAATTATCCCAGAGACCTGTTCTGCCATCATCCAGGTCCTGCAGAAGGACTATATTAAGGTAAGATTTTTATCCTTTAACATCACATTTTATTGTATTTAATGTTTGCGAATATATTGTATTTCTTTCCTCATTCCCTAATTACCATGATTGTAATATGCTGTGAATGTCCCCTTTGTCCTCATGCATGCTGGATTAAAAAAAAAAAAAAATTGTCCTTCATACATATTTGCCTTCACTTACCTCCTCAGCATGTTCTCCTGGGCCTATATCCACCTCGTCTAGTCACTTAACAATGTATTTTGTCAGCTCCATGGTAGTGCTTTACAGTAAATAACCCCTAAAATGTGTAAAAATGTGATTTGTGCTTTAAATTCAGGCAGAGTGCCAGAGGTTTTCTTTTGGGGTCCCAAAATCATTTGAAACCCTCCCTCCCCCTCCAACTGCTAACTCAGCTGATACCAATCCTCTATCTGCTGACTTTGCCAAACCCATACACACTATACCTACCTCTTTTGTGGTCAGATTTATGGATGAATTTCCCAAAGCATGTAGTGCAAGGGCCTGCCTGAATACTTTCAAATGGTACTGTTTAAAGTTTTTGTATCCTATTATTATCTTGATAGGTAATAGCAGAATGTAAAAATGTGCTAAAATGTGTATAGTGTGTATTTATATCTTTGTATTATGACACTTCTTACCTGTCCAGTGGGCTGCCAATAGTAAAAGTAAGGAGGGGCTGGCCAGATTAATACACATTATTTAGGCATTCATCTCTCAATGAAGTGGAGAGGGTTACCTGTCCAAAACATCTCCCCCCCTAAAATTTTGTAAAAAGGCCCATGAGAGGGGGGAGGAATCTGATAAGTGGACCTTATACCTTTGTCTTTAAATACTCCCTAAAATAAATGTTATACTGATGTTGGCCAAGAATGTTTGTGTCTAATCTGTTTTCCATGTTTTTGTGCAAAATGATTAATTAATTTTTTCTTGTTTGACTCCACAGTTTCCTTCCAACCCACAGGAATGGCAGACTGTGGCCTCCCACTTTGCCCAGCAGTGGGACTTTCCCAACTGCGTCGGGGCAATTGATGGGAAACATGTCCACATAGTTCCACCCCCCAACTCGGAGTCATACTATTATAATTACAAAGGGTTCAATAGTATTGTGATGGGGGCGTGGTCTGGCTGTACAGGAAGATGGCTGCTTGATTGCTCAGCTCCTGCGTTTGCCATTCTTTTATCATCATCACAGGAGGATAACTCACCCTAACTATCTCTAATTATACTCTGGAAGATGGGGACAGCATGCAGGAACTCATCTACATCGAGGTCCCTCTCTCCCCGCGAACACACAGGGAGTATAAGCCAGAACATCCCGGAGATGTTTAGAACGCAGCGGAACAACATGACGCCGTCCCGCCACAGTCCCTCACAGACATCTGGAACGCAGATGTCGGGACCCACGCTAGCACCGCTCCTATCACCTCCTGTGGTAACAGGAGTCCAGGATAACCCTCCACAATCCCATCTCAGCATATATGACCTGAGAACAATTGCCGCTGACATCAAGGACACTCTGTCGGCCACCATTGCGGACCTACGTCTGGATATACATTCACTAAGTGACAGGGTACTTGAAGTGGAAAAACCACAGCCCAACACGATGCGGTCCTCCGCAAGGTAACGAGAAAGCTCGACATACACACATTGCAGCTAAGAGAAGTACAACGGCACGTGGAAGATCTCGATAATCGCGGATGCCGCCATAAGCTCAGGATCAGAGGCATGCCTGAGGCTATTGATACTAAGCATTTGTTGCCGGCAGTTACTGACCTCTTTAACGGCCTGTTAAACAGACCTCGTCAAACACACATTGAGATGGAAAGAATACACAGGGCCCTGCGCCCTAAGGGAAGAGAAACAGATCCACCCAGGGATATTATATGCTACATTGTAGACTATAAATTAAAGGAATAAATCCTGCAACAGGCGAGAGACAAATCCCAACTTCAACATGATGGACAACAGATCCAGATCTTTCAGGATTTGTCCAGCATCACCTTTCAGCACTGCAGAGATCTCAAACCCCTTCTTGAGGTACTACGAGCTAATGGAATAAGATATAGATGGAAATTCCCATTTTGTTTGTCCGCTACACATCTGGGCCGGATGGCCATGCTGAGGGTGCCTGAAGATATGCCACAATTCTGTCATAGCCTGGACATCCCTTTAGTGGATGTCCCTAACTGGTATGCTGAATTCCAACATGCTGCTGTCAGAAGATGCAAACCTTCAGAAGAACCGATGGAAGCGCAGGCTGTACGCTACAGCAGGAGAAGATCGCCATCAGGCTCCAGATCACATGCTGCACGCCGCGACTCACAGTCCGGACACAGCCCATCAGGCTCCCCGCGCTCTCAAAGAGCCAGAAGGGATCTCTAACACTACCTTTTTTTTTTTTTTTTTGGTGCACCGGTCCTGGAGGTACTGCAATACCAGGTCGATGCATGGAGTGGACAGAGCAAGCTCTTCTTCCATCTCCCTGTTCTAAAAATCCATTTAATATATGGTCCCCAGATAGGGGACGTATCAGATATTAAACTGATAAGAACAGATACTACACTTGATCTTAGCCAAAAGGCAGAGAAGCGATAACACTACCCTTTTAACAGAGTACCACACAGATGGTTTCTCCTCTGGCTCAGGCTAAGATTCCGGTTTTTGAAAGTCTGCAAAGGCTATATTTGTTAACTCACGTTTGTTGGTTTTCAGACTATGTCTTTACATTCTCTGTACTAGAATGTTACCTCGATATTTTGAAACATGTTAAGTTCCCTACTGATGTGCATATCCAGCCTTATTTGCAGCCGATAAGAATATTCCAGGATGCAGCTATCTTAAATCACTTACAATGCACAGCGCACTAAGGGAACACAAATCTCTTAACTGCTATCCACAGACTCCCTACAAGTTTGATATATGCCGTGCTCCACTAATTAGAATTAAGGGCTACCACTCAAAATCAGCCCCGACAATATGCACTGTGACACAGCATGGAAGTTCTATACAAGCATCCTTCCCTCCCCCCTCTCCCTTCATAATGCCGCCACGCATAATCCCTATGCTTAAGGATCTGTCTGACTTATTGCGTGATTGATGGACTCTAGTTCTTTTGATACCTACCTGATGTCTACTCAACGTCCTCGACGGTCTCCTATGCCTCAAGACCAGCCCAGATGTTGTCATGATTGTCTGCATTTAACCCTTCCAGGACAATGCGGTTACACCAATAGATTAGATGTATTACACTGTCTTTAAGCTGATCGGTCTTATACTGGACTTTGGTAATGTATAACGAATGCACTTGTGCACAGATTACTGAGTATGTTATTATAGGAGACACCCAGCTTGCACCTCCTTAGACCATGAGTATCCTCTACTCTATCCCATAACAATTTATCAGTCCTTGTGTGCCATAGGATATCAACATCTGGTTATTCACACTAAGTATACTGGCATATAACCGCAATAGCTTAATATTTTTGTTTAATACATACAGATAGTATACCTCATTATTGCCTCATAGTACCATGCAAAATCTTATACACCCTACCTGTCAATCACTGCAACCCATCTTAAAACACAACAACATACATGCTTTTGTAAATCCTACAACCCCGACCTTCAATAGACATGTATACATGAGACTGTTAACGGCCCCTTCACCTTAAAAAACACTCGGCGATAAGAGATTTGCTCACATAGCATCACATGCGACACATGATGGACATTTGCATAGCGGGCTCAACTAACAGGACATCATCCCCCCACATACACATACAGATAGCACGTTCCCAGATGTCACTGGTGATATTGGTATGAATGATAATATGATGACCTGCTAGGATACTGATCTCATCCCAGCATACTATAATATTCAACCGAAAGAACTAGCCTACATGTATTGCAAGGAAGTGCTAACGCACCCCAAATTTTAAACTTTCGACCGTATGGTAGGCAAAGACAGCAAGCCGGACAGCCAGCCGATAAGCAAAAGAATATTGCTATACACGGTTTCATCCAAGATAGTATTAGAACTATAGATGCCCAATGAGCAGCAACTCTACAGACATTGGCATCGTTTGCACTGTTATATTGGTTTCCAATTGTTTTCTTTTGTTTTCGTTTGCATTGTTCGTATTACAATATATGTTTCATTTGATACTCTGTTTTAACGGACTTAGTGGATTAATATAGCTCTTACAGGCTTAATTATAGCATGGACCTTGAAGTTCATAGATAGCCACTACTCCCTGTTCGGCTATTAATAATAACACCTTTGTGCCCATACGCACATTCTCCTATAGTCACTACAATCATTTAGTCTATATTGAATGATGTCTATCTCACTCATCCCTGAAGTATTACCTCATGGGTGTTCCTTTGGTCCCCCACCCGGGTCTTGGGATGGGGGGCCGGAGGAATGTCCCCTGATCACTATTTTAATACACATGACCTCCCATATTTTTGGATTTCACATATCCTATGTCCTGTCTCTCATAATGACTCTTCCTCAACTTATTTTCATAAGGACTACCCTCCACTGGTACACCTCTAGAACTGGCAACGGTGGACCTAATCGCGGTTGAACGTATCTACTGTGCTAGATAGTTACCAACCCCCATACGGTACAGTGAAGCAGTTTAGACCTGACTCCAGGTCAAACTCCACTGCCCTCACACCGTACGTATCACCCCCTCTATAAAGTAGAGGAGGTTAGTTAAATACCCCACCCCCCCTTTTTTTAATTTAGCTCCTCTTTATAGACGGATAACGCAACTCCTGCTCACTTACATTTAAATTGATAACCGCCGATATCTGCATAAATTCACTTGGACTCCCCATTCCCTCCCATATTGATGGACATTCGAACTCCTACCATGCAAAAACACACCACGTCCTCACCCTTCACCCGGGTGAAACTTTGCTCCCTGAATATCGGCAGGCTTAATATACCCAAAAAAAGATATCAACTGTTACACACATTGAGAAATCGTAAAACTCAGATAGCCTTCATTCAGGAAACTCACTTCCGCTCCGACAGCATCCCAAAACTCTCCAACCATCACTACCCTACTGTGTATCATGCATCCAACAAAGAAGCAAAAACAAAAGGTGTATCAATTTTGATAGCAAAAAACTGTCCCTTACAAGTCTCAGAGGTTAAAAGAGACACATGCGGCAGATACCTATTTCTCACGGGAACCCTTCATAAAAACCCATTACCTTGGCTAATTTATACATACCAAACAAAAATTAGGTCCTATTTTTCCATGAAACTCTTCATTTACTAACCAAATTTTGCTCTGGTATCCTCTTTGTTGGAGGAGATTTCAACGTAGCACTCTCGCCCTCTCAAGATTCGTCCACAGGGTCGTCATCCATGCCTTACAGAGCCCTTAAATCCATCAAAAACATCTCCAGGAACTGACCTTACACGACACTTGGAGAACATTACACCCAAACGGGAGGGACTTCACATTTTACTCATCACCACACAACAAATACACAAGAATTGACCATTTCTTTATATCACAGAACGATCTACCATTACTATCAAAGGCCTCCATTGACCCGATGGTTATCTCTGATCATAGCCCAGTCCCTATTACCCTAGACTTTCTAACAATACGAACTAGAAACAGAATTTGGCGCCTTGACAACTCAACCCTAACAGACATTGAAATCACCCAAAAACTGAACACCTGCCTTACACAATATTTTGTGGAAAATGTTCCTGGGGAATCAAAACAATCCAGAATTTGGGCTGCACATAAATGTGTAATACGTGGAGAAATTATTTCTCTAAATTCTAACAAATACAAACTCAAACGAGAACGCCTTAAGGCCCTATATGCAAAAATTCATACTCTAGAAAAAGCTCATAAACTTTCACTAGCTACAAAATCATTGATTGACTTAATAAAAGCTAGGGAGGAGCTCCTGGAAAAATTAGGTAAATCCTTGAAACGCAAATATGTTTTAACACAAAAACTGTTCTATGAATTCGGAAATAAATCTGGAAAATTATTAGCCAGAGCGTTACAATCTAAGAAAGCTTTGAATACCATTCATACAATTAAAAATTCCTCAGGTGCACATTTCGCCGCTTCAGCAGATATTGCCAACTAATTTGTCCGTTATTTTTCAGATTTATATAACCTACCCTCCTCTAAGGAGACAGGTCATAATACAGAAAAACAGATAGCAATAAGAGACTTTCTATCCCAATATTGCCCAACATCTATCACCTCAGCAGACATGGAGCGCTTATACTGCCCCATTAGTTCAGACGAAATCACAGCAGTACTGAAACAACTTAAACCAGACAAAAGCCCAGGTCCGGACTGTCTGACTGTGAGTTATTATAAAACTTTCCAAGAAATACTGACTCCTCACCTCGCCAAGACTTTCAATGATATTTCATCTTCCCAAGTAAATAAAAACTTACTAGAAGCACATATCACACTCATACCAAAGCCAGGCAAAGATGAGACATTGGTATCCAACTACAGGCCTATCTCTCTCCTCAATGTCGACATGAAGATTTATACCAAAATTCTTGCCAATCAAATTCTCCCGCTCCTTCCCAATTTGATTTCTCTAGACCAGGTCGGATTTATCCCTGGCAGAGAGGCTAGGGATAACACTATAAAAGCTATCAACATCCATCATTGGCTATTAACATCCTCCAAACAAGGCACCTTCCTATCCCTTGATGTGGAGAAGGCGTTCGACAGGGTGGCTTGGGACTACATGACTGCAGTACTACAGGCTATGGGATTTCCGGCACCTTTCATCCAAAGGATCCTAACACTTTATGCCTCACCCACAGCCAGAATTAGAGTTAACGGTCACCTGTCGGACGCCTTCTCCATCTCCAATGGCACTAGGCAGGGATGTCCGCTATCCCCAATCATCTTTGTACTCTCCCTGGAACCCCTATTACACAAGATTAGGACCAACCCCAATATAAATGGCATCGAAATCAAACACAAACAATACAAACTAGCAGCTTACGCAGACGACATTCTCCTTTTTCTTTCCAATCCTTTAATCACGATACCTAGCTTATTGAAGGACTTTACCCTTTTTCATAAAATATCCAATTTGAAAATAAATTTTTCAAAATCCAAGGCCCTCAACATCTTTCTACCACCAGCGATAGTCTCTCAATACCAAGTTAACTTCCCCATTTGCTGGGCCACTCACTCCCTTACGTACCTAGGCATCCAAATTCCATCCAAACTAACTGATTTATATGATAAAAACTACTCCCCAATACTCCAAACTCTGAGAAATTATCTTAACAAATGGTCTTCAGGGCAATTCTCGTGGTTTAGGCGAATAGCCATCTTAAAAATGAATATACTACCCCGTATATTGTACATTTTGCAAACAGTCCCAATCAATTTACCAACAACATTCTTTAAAACTTATAAAAGACTTTGCAGAAACTTTATATGGGCCCACAAACCTCCAAGAATCAGCTGGGACAGAATGATCCTTCCGAAACTTAAAAGTGGACTAGGCTTACCAGATATTCATAAGTACTATGAGGCGTGCCATATCACTAGACTAATAGACTGGCACATACATACTCACACTAAAGATTGGATCGCTCTGGAAAACTCATATACCAATATCCCTCTATACAATGTACCGTGGATTAACAGCAACGCTATTCCCAGGGAATACTTAAGACATCTGCTCATAGGACCTACGCTAAATAGCTTCAGAAACACATGTCACTCCCTCAAAATAACTCCCACACCAGGACCAATGACCCCCTGAATGGCAACCCCGACTTTCCACCGGGTGTCTTGAGAAATAATGTAATGAATGCTGATACGGAACGCCCGATGAGAGCTCATCACCTCTTTGACAATGGTTCTATCATCCCATTTGTTGCTCTGCCTACACACAGCCCGGATAACAACATCTCATTTTTCCATTTCTTACAAATAAGACACTATCTGAGTAGCATCAAACTTATCTCACAATGGTTTAGAGAACTGCACCCTATCGAATCACTGTGCTCTATGACAAATCCCCAAAGCCATCTAATCTCAACTGTCTACTCTATGTTTTTTGGGGAAATCAATCACAAAGATAACCCAACCAACCAGAAATGGGAAAGAGAGCTTCACATAGACCTTTCCCCAGAAGAATGGGAAAATATCTATGAGCATACACACAAAGGTTCTATCAACATCTCCGCACAAGAAAACAATTACAAACTGTATTCAAGATGGTACCGCACCCTGGAACAAATTCACATCTTTCATCCACATATATTACCATTGTGCTGGAGATGTAACTCTGAAGTAGGTTCTCTTCTACATATCTGGTGGGAATGCACCCATATTACACCATTCTGGGAACAGGTACGCAGCTTGATAACCCGCATAACCACATACACTCTAGACCTGTCTGCTGCTCAGTTTTTATTACATCACACGGTGCTACCACAATCCACATCCAGGAAGTCCCTAACGCTTCACCTCATTAACGCAGCTAAACAATGTATCCCACTGTTTTGGAGAAAAACTACCCCGCCCAAAATTTCTGACTGGTTAAAACGTGTTGATAAGATAGCGGAGATGGAAGACTTAATACACCAAGCTAAAGTCAACCCCACAAAATTTTGCAAAACATGGGCATGTTGGATACACTTTCGAGTCTCCTCAGAGTATCAGACACTTCTTCTTGATCCGCACCCCAGATACACTCTGGGATCTAACTGTCCCAACCCATAGAAGGGCTAACTTGAGATACAGTTTGAGTGTCCGCCAGATCCACCCTAGTCATACTCATGTTCATTCCGATCCACTCATCCCGGTTTCTACCCCAACTTGGCGCTTATCACCCCTCTCTTCACTCCTATTAAAGCTCCCACTATACAAGGTAGAAGAAGCTTGCGCCCCTCTGCCATTCAGCATTAGAAATCTCTTCACAAAGTAGACTGCAACCATCTACACTGATAGCATCCCCCCCACCACTTAATATCCATATCTCTTTACAGCTATGGAAATAAAAAATTATAGATCAATAATCTCGAGATTTCTCAGGGCAGCCTGTGGGACCAACACTGACATACCTCACAATTGGCAATCACCACCTTCCCCCCCTCACACAGTCTGTTCCCAGTAGGGGTGCTTGGGTAGGGAGAGGTGTACCCTTGGTCCACATGGCGGTACTGACTACTGAGTACACCCTTGAAAGATCTTCGCATGATGGTATACATTTACATCACACACCTCATACTTTGTTGAGATTGTCTTGGGTTAATTGGAGGTTTCTAGACTTTATAACTGCTCATAAAGAGCTATTCTTCAGAGGTTCAAATAAACTTGAATTTTTCCATTGTTTACCTAGGTGCAAATATGGATAGTACTGATTTAACAGCGATATGTTTTATTGTTTAACTTACGATTTAATGTGATTGTTTCCTTTCTGTGAGAAATACCACTTTGTACCGTTTTTTCACTTGTACAACTTAATCTTCTTAAATAAAAATTTTATGAGAAAAAAATAGTATTGTGATGTTGGCAGTGGTGTCGGCTACTTACAAGTTCCTGTATGTGGACATGGGGAAAAATGGCCAGATGTCAGTTGGTGGAGTCATCACCCACACGGAGTTCTACAGGCATCTCCAAAATGGCAGCTTGGACTTGCCACCTCCAGAAGACAATGCGGAAGGACTCCCATTCGTCTTTGTTGCAGATGAAGCGTTTGCGCTGGGGGACCATCTTATGCGGCCATTCCCTATGAGGACCCCCTCGGACCAGAGGGTTTTTAATTACTGGCTGGCCAGAGCCAGAAGAGTAGTGGAGAGCACGTTTGGAATAATAGCCAGCTGGTTCTGCCTATTTCTTACACCGATACACATGGCGGAATATAAACTCAATCAGATCATCCTGGCTTGCTGTGTTCTCCACAATTTTTTAAGGAGAAATTCTGTGAACTATGCTACCTCAGTTGGGCCTGAGGCAGGAATTCAGACTGAACCAACCCTGATGGCGCTTGAAACTGGCCGTCCTGGCTTGCACCCCCAGAGTGCCAGTGAGGTCCGTCTAAGATACATGGAATACTTTGCGGGTGGGGGGGCATCGATATGCCAGACAATGTCTGAGACATTTTTTTAATTAAAAATATATTTTAAACTGAACAAATATTTGCTTTGATACAGATCAAAGTATAGGGAGTGGCGCTGTGTTAGGAGTATGACTAAAAATTAACAAGAAATTCAAGTGTAAAAATAAAAATAAAAATAAAAATACAATTTTTTTGGTGTGATCCAAAAATTACTAATAGGAAAAAGTGTCCTTATATTGGTGAAAACACTATAACAAGTGAAAAATACTACTGTATGTGCAAAAATTATGCAACACCACTAGATAACATAAAAAATCTTCACATGAATAAATATAAAGTGATAAAGTGCCAAAAGCAGTGGTTGTCCACCAATGATGTGTAAATGTGCAATAATTGTACGCAATAAAAAATCCTTAATAATGTGTCAAAATCGCAGCTAGAAATCAAAAAAACCTTATATTATTTAGTGCAAAAAAGTTCATAGCAATAGTGCAGGGAGTTCTTCTTAGGTGATAAAGTTCCATGCTGTAACAACTGGTGGTCCCCCCAATGTGGTTGCACTCACCGGAGTGCTTCACCCCTGCAGGGGTACGAGCTTGTACTGTTGGTCCTGTCCCTTCAGTCCTATGGGTGTCAGTTTCCTTCCACGCGTCCTATTTCCAACAAGCAGCTGTACACACAGAGAGGTGGGGACTTCCTGTCCCTTGATATTAAAAGTCCCCACTGGATATCCCCTTAAGTGTTAAAAATATTAAAAGAAAGGTATCCACATAGCGTGATTCTGTTTAAAATGTATCCATTTATTTACATGAAAAACAGTCCAGTCACATTAGGCTGATAACACACTAGCGGTAAAAAGTATCATAGTTACATAGTTACATAGTAGGTGAGGTTGAAAAAAGACACAAGTCCATCAAGTCCAACCTATGTGTGTGATTATGTGTCAGTATTACATTACATATCCCTGTATATTGCGGTCATTCAGGTGATTATCTAATAGTTTCTTGAAGCTATCAATGCTCCCCGCTGAGACCACCACCTGTGGAAGGGAATTCCACATCCTTGCCGCTCTTACAGTAAAGAACCCTCTACGTAGTTTAAGGTTAAACCTCTTTTCTTCTAATTGTAATGAGTGGCCACGAGTCTTATTAAACTCTCTTCTGCGAAAAAGTTTTATCCCTATTGTGGGGTCACCAGTACAGTATTTGTAAATTGAAATCATATCCCCTCTCAAGCGTCTCTTCTCCACAGAGAATAAGTTCAGTGCTCGCAACCTTTCCTCATAACTAAGATCCTCCAGACCCTTTATTAGCTTTGTTGCCCTTCTTTGTACTCGCTCCATTTCCAGTACGTCCCTCCTGAGGGCTGGTGCCCAGAACTGGACAGCATACTCCAGGTGCGGGCGGACCAGAGTCTTGTAGAGCGGGAGAATTATCGTTTTATCCAAATGTTAAAAAATCCAAATGTTAAAAAATGGGAGAGGGAGCTCACAGTCTCCTATACTCTCCCTGTAATCCGGGGCCGCAGCGTCAGCATGAACCGCCGCTTGCGTCCCACCGGTCAAATTCCGGAACCACGATCCGCGGAAGTGACGTTGTGCGTGCCTTGGATTTCTTTTAGCTGACCATGACCGAAATTTGAGAAGTCCTGAAAATGGCGTGATTGTGTAAAATTAGAAAGCACTGTTTGGTGTTATTTACTAAAGGAAAATACACTTTGCACTATAAGTGCACTTGAGACTGCACTGAAACTGCACTTGCGGTGCAAAGTGGATTTGCCTTTAGTAAATAACCCACATTGTCACTGAAAACAACAACTTTATACTCCAAAAAATGCTTTTGAGCATTGAAAGAAGAAGCCACACATTGTTAATTATCAATCTTTTTAATCCAACCACAATCACATGTGCATTTATAAAAGGGTTTTTTAACAAACCAACATGTTTATTGTATAACAATTTTTTAGGTCACATTATAATAATATGTATAAATTGCCTTTTAAGGTAAAACAGGCATGTTTTAAACAATAAAAAAATACACAACTCTGGAACTTACAAAGTTCAACTTTTATAGAAAGTGAAGGCAATATCAGACATGAGTATTTATAAACTGTGTTTGATATCGCGTTCAGCAGATGGGGTCATGTCACCCCTGGAAAAGCCAAATTTTGAAGATGCACACAAATTGCAGAATGTCAACATGTGCTAGCTGCCATCATGGGGGATCAATGGACGTGTTTTGTGGGTGCAACCCCTTCCTCTCAGCTACTTTATTATTGAGGAAGGGGTTGCATCCACAAAACGCGTACATTGATCTCCCGTGATGGCAGATAGCACATGTTGACACACTGTGTGCATCTTCTTATGGCTTTTCGATAATATGTCAAAAATTATTCATAAGAACAACAATAAACATGGAATAAGTTAGGGATTTCTGGGTGTTTTATATTCTCCCTAAAACATCAATGATGTTCTTCATTTTGTTTTGAACATCATTGATGTTTTGCTTAATGTTTTCTAAATCCCTATTACACCCCATTATCTCCCCGATGAGGATCTTGTGAAATGACATTCCTCTTCCACAACATCACGATCACCTAAAATAAAAAAATAAAAAACACACCATGTATTATAAATATGCAGGCATCCATCTCTTACCTGAAGCTGTGGTCACAGACGCTCACCTGTTGTGGTGGAAATTTCTAAACCGTCTCCCTCCTCCTCCTCTGGTTGTGTTTGGGGGATTTCCACGTCTTCCTGAGTTGGGGGGTCCGTGGTCTCCTCTGATGAGTGGTGTCCCTAGAGTCTTTTCTCTCCTATGTGAAAAAAAATAGGTATACTTAGCACACAGATATTTGATGGCAGAAATAGGAATATGAAACATTGCTTGGAAGTGGGGTACAATTGTCTGTTTTGGCAGAGTTCCAAGATGAAGAAATATTTTTGTCCTTTGTCAAGCTTGAATACTTACCTGTTTTGTGCAAGCTTCACAGATGTAGACACCCCTATAGTATCCACTGGAGCACCTGTGTGGGTCCCCTAATAAAATGGGTGTTCTTGTGTCCCACACTAGGGCTCCAGCGTCCAGATGTGTAAACAGCTGCTGAGTGTCCTCTCCTTACAGAAAATCTAGTTTGCATTTCATTCTAGTTACAAACCCATCTAGACAACAAACTTATTTTAAGAGAAGTAGGGCATAAAAAATGTATTGGACTGCATCTGGACAAAACATGGTGTTTTAGTGGCTGAACGAACAATGTTTTCTACGAATGAATAATGTGTCCATGAACATAAAAGTTGCCATTTTAAAATGTACAACAGTAAAGAAAACGTAATAAAAATAAAGAATAGAAACACAGGACAACTACTTACTTTTTTACAGCACTCTCCTGATCCTTCTCCTGACCACTGCTTCCTCAGTTGATCCTTGGATCGTCATACCCCAAAATTCCTGTGCAGACTCTTCACAACTTTCGTCATGATCTTGGCCTTTCTGACATTTGGGTTGGGGTAAGGTCCATGCTTCCCATCATAGTCGGCCCTCTTCAATATGTCCACTATCTCCACCATCTCAACAAAGGCCATATTTGATGCCTTAAATCTTCTCCTCCGGGATCGTGACGTTTCTGGCTCCGGGCTTCCCTCCTCCTCCTCGTAGCTGTAATTATCACGCACCTGCTCTGTCTCCACCATGTGCTCTCCCCACTGCGCTGAAAGAGAAGGGGCGGGGAATAGACTAGAAAGAACGTCAGGGGCGGGCGGAGTTTCAAACATGCGCAGTGTATTTAAAGCGTAACACGAGTGCGTCATACGTATGATCTGTGAGCGGAGGAAGGAGTATTGGAAGTGCCGATCGTGATAACGAAGGTAACATTTAAACTTGGGCCTATACTGCTTATAGAATGAGGTCTATATTAAGATTAGGAGACTTTAGCCTGACATGTGTTTATCTTGTGTTGTGTCTTGCGGAGAAAATGGATCTAGTCAATGATCATGACTTTATGCCAATGTTCATTGATGTGTTCAGGGAGCTGCCCTGTCTGTGGCAAGTAAACCACCCCCATTATAACAATAAAACAAAGAGGAAGGCAGCGTTGGATCAATTGCTGGATTTTGTGAAGCCAGTGATCCCCACGGCAGACATCTCCTATATGAAGGCCCTAATTGGTGGCATGAAGAGCACTTATCTAAGGGAGCGCAAGAAGGTCCAGGATTCCCTGAGATCAGCAGCTGCAGATGACATTTAAGTCCCCAGGCTGTGGTACTATGACAGACCGCATTTTCTGGCAGGCCAGACTGAACCCAGGCCAGCACTCTCCAGTCTTCCTTCCACGCTTCCTTCCACCTCAGCTGAGGCTTCTGACGCCCAACCTGGGCCTTCCAGGCAGCAACATGCGGAGGAGCCCAGCTTGAGCCAGGTATGGCATTCTTCAAAATATTTCTGTTGGTCAAATTAATGATGTTAAATATATGTTAGTTTGGATTACTAATTTCTGATTTCACAAAGTGTTTTACATATCAATAGACAGTAGTGGCCACAAATGATTGTGACAAGAATGAAAAATGCTGGCTTCAGAATGATAGTCTTTTCTATTTATTAACATTCAATTTGCAACAGTCATGAGATGAAAATTGTGTGTGATTGATGAACAAAAAAACTAAAACTATGTCCCTTTTTCATACACAGGAAAGTCTCAGCCAGGAGGTGGCTGGGCCCAGTAGCCTGCCCGATACTCAGGTCCCTCCCCTCCGCCTTCAACCAAAAAGTGGCAGGAAGAGGAGTAACATGAAGGAGGTAGCAATTGGCCTATTTTGGAAGGCTACTGCGGCCCTCAGAACCCCCCACAGTGTTCAAGAGGACTTTGCATACATTACAGCCTGCAAAATGCTGGAAATGGAGGAGTGCCAATGCCTAATATGTGAGTATATCATCTTACAAGCCCTAAATAAGGGGTTGAGAGGCCATCTCACAAGCCAAAGCCATGTTTGTGAGTTCAACCATGGTCCTCCTCCTCCTCCTCCAGGTCCTCCTCCTCCTGCCACACCTCCAACACCAGAGCCACAGCCTGGAAGGAAGCGTCTAAGAAAGACCAGAGAGTGATGGCCTGGGTTCAGTCTGGTCTGACAAAAGATGCAGGCTCTTGTATGACCACAGCCTGGGAACATGTATGTCATCTGCAGCTGTTCATGCTCTCTTGGACTTCTGGACCAGATTGTCCTCCCTTATATATGGACTCTTCAGGCCACCAATTTTGCATTAAAATAGTTGATGTGTGCCCTGGGGGCCAAAGGCTTCGCCAACTTCAGCAGTTTCTCTAGCGTTGCCTCCCTCTTTCTTTGGTTAGGACCCCTTAATAAAGGTATTTTTTTTCTAATTATACTTGCCTATGTGTTTTCATTCAAAAAGTTTGTTTGTGAGGAGGCAGTTACATTTCAAAAATACAATGTGAAATTAACAACAGACACCAAACAATCTCCTTGAGATTAAATAATACAAGATAATAATGGTGTTGTGGTAACTTGACACACAAAACACACCCAAAAATATTCTGGAGTTAAAAAAAAAATTAAACAAAAAAATAATAGGAGATCAGGCTTTAAAAAACGAAAAAAAAAAAATACAAAATATATAAACATAAAAAAAAAATACACAAAAGATACACACTTCCGAGCAGGTGGCTCATTTAAGTTTGCCTCAAAATCCTTCCCCATCTTCTACCATGCCTCTGATTCCACAGGCAAGGCGGGAGTAGCAATCCTGACTAAAAAAATCATGTCCTATCAAGATTAAAAATACACATGCAGACCCCCATGTTTGATTGTGACTATATGAACGCCTCCTTTACTCTAGTTAATCTATACGCCCCCAACACTGGCCAGATTGATTTCCTCAAAAAAACTTTTTGACTCCTCTCAATATCACTCTCAACCCTTCATGATTGTTGGGTGGGATCTCAATCTGGTCATGCCCCCCCACTAGAGATAGGCAAACACTGTTTAATGATAACCCTCAAAAAAAATAACATCTCAAGCAAACTCATTGCATGTATTAGATCCCAACAACTTTTTGACTCATGGAGGATCAAACACCCATCCGCTAAACCATTCACATTCTATTCTATGGCCCATAAAATGTGCTCTCGCCTTGATCATTTCTTTATCTCCGCTCCACTCTTCCCCTATGTTACTGAATCTGACATATCCCCCATTACATGGTAAGACCTGCTCCCATTATGTTAGACCTTACGCTCTCTTAAACCTATACTAGATCATGTCACTGGCGACTCAATGATCACCTTCTACAAGATGAGGTTCCACGCACTAAACTAGCAAAAGGCTTAAAAGAATTCTTTCAGCTTAATGTAGGATCTGTATCTAACTTCTCTACACTGGGGGAGGCCCACAAGGCTGTATTTCATGGTGAGTGTATAGCAGAAAGTTCCCATTTGAAAAAGGACAGAAATAAACTTTTGCAGTCACTCTCGGCCGATCTGGTGACTGCAGAGAGACGGCTGTTGTTTAGTCCCACAGTGTTGAAGCTGCGTAAGATTATTTCCCTTAGAGAACAAATCAAACTAGTACAACTATTTTATGAACATTTTAATAAGCCCCATAAGATATTAGTAAATAAACTACGCCCGTGTCCATTCAACTCATTTCCTGACTTTCTCTTTCAAGCTGATGGAACGAAAACACACTGTCCCCAAGAGATGTCCAGAACTTTTGGTAAAATTTACCACAAACTGTACAACTGCTTAACCCCTGACAATAATTTTAATTTCACCCAGGGAAAATTTGAGGAATTCTTCTCCAATATAAGGCTTCCGAAATTGTCCTCATCAGACCTAGTTAGCCTAAACAGGGCCATAACAGCTGAGGAACTCCTATCTATCATTAAAGGGCTCCCATTACATAAATCACCTGGTCCTCAAGGAATACCCTATTCTTATTATAAAACCTTTTTCGACATACTATCTCCCCACATGCTGACTCTCTATTAACCCCTACTCAAGGGACAAGCCCCCCATCCCCACTTCTCCCATTCTTACATTTCTGTTATCCTGAAGCCTGGTAAGGATCCCTCAACTCCAGATAACTACAGGCCCATAGCCCTTTTAAATTCAGATTACAACATTTTTACAAAAATTCTTTCCTCCAGATTGTTCAGATTTATCCCCAAATTGATCAACAGGGACCAAGTGGGTTTTGTCCCCGGCAGACATGCTGAGGATAACACTCGTCGCACTATAGACTTGCTCAATCTCTTTGACAGATCTTCACGTCCAGCTCTCATCCTGAGTCTGGACGCACAAAAAGCATTTGACAGGCTGAGTTGGCCTTATATGTTCTCCACCTTGCGTGCTTATGGTTTTGAGGGACCTTTCCTAAAGGCATTGGAGGCTTTATACACTAAGATCACAGCACAGGTGCAGATGTCCTCTTTCTTGTCGCCTGGCTTCTCCATGACAAATGGTACTCGGCAGGGCTGTCCTCTATCACCATTACTTTTTATTTTGTGTTTGGAAACCCTGGCCGAGTCCATCCTTATACACCCGGATATACATGGGGTGGTGATGCGACAGGGGGAGTATAAACTATCACTCTTCACAGATGAGAGCCTCCCTCCATGCCATCATGGATGAAGAGCGGCCCGAGGAGAAGAAGGGAAGAAGATGCCGCGGAGGAAGATGCCAGACGAGAACACCGGAGGAAGAACCAGAAGAACCAGAAGAAGATGGAGGAAGAAACCGAAAGAAGATAGAAGATAGAAGAAAGAAGATAGAAGAAAGAAGAAGCATTTAAATAAAGGAATTGACAAAAACTGTCTCTTGTCATTTTTAACATTTTTGACAGTTTTTTTGTGAAATGGTAGGGGTACTTTTGTACCCCCTTACCATTTCACACAGGGGGGAGGGCCGGGATCTGGGGGTCCCCTTGTTAAAGGGGGCTTCCAGATTCCGATAAGCCCCCCACCCACAGACCCCCACAACCACCGGGCAAGGGTTGTGGGGATGAGGCCCTTGTCCCCATCAACATGGGGACAAGGTGTTTTGGGGGGCTACCCCAAAGCACCCTCCCAATGTTGAGGGCATGTGGCCTGGTATGGCTCAGGAGGGGGGGCCGCTCTCTCGTCCCCCCCCTTTTTCTGTGGCCTGCCAGGTTGCGTGTTTGGATAAGGGTCTGGTATGGATTTTTGGGGGGACCCCATGCCATTTTTTTAATTTTGGCGCGGGGCTCCCCTTAAAATCCATACCAGACCTGAAGGGTCTGGTATAGATTTTGAGGGGGACCCCACGCCATTTTTTTTTTATTTTGTCCGGGGTTCCCCTTAATATCCATACCAGACCTGAAGGGCCTGGTATGGAATTTAGGGGGACTCCCCACGTAATTTTTTTTTTTTATTTTGGTTCGTGGTTCACCTGTGGGGAATTCCCATGCCATTTTTATCAATGAACTTTTATGTGTATTGTCGGACCGGCAATTCATTAATAGCCGAGAGTAGTTTTAAAAGAATTTTTTTCCTTTGAAATGTCATTTTGCTGTCAGACTTTTTTAAACACGGGAAACATGCGCCCCTTTACAGGCATACTATAGACACCCCCCAGGTACGAAATTTAAAGGAATGTTACACTTTTATTGTTTGACTTTAAGCATTATTAAAATCACTGCTCCTGAAAAAACGGACGTTTTAAAAACTTTTTTTTGCATTGATCCATGTCCCCTGGGGCAGGACCCAGGTCCCCAAACACTTTTTATGACAATAACTTGCATATAAGCCTTTAAAATTAGCACTTTTGATTATTCATGTTCGTGTCCCATAGACTTTAATGGTGTTCGCGTGCTCGAACAAATTTTTTGCCTTTTCGCAAGTTCTGGTGCGAACCGAACAGGGGGGTGTTCGGCTCATCCCTACTATACATAATATCCGCCATCAGTCAACCCCTCTCACTGAGACTGCACACCTATATATGAGGAGATGGACTCAGTTGATAGGTAGACCCATCTCCTTACAGATGTGGGATAGGAAATGGTCTTCCACTTTTAAGTCCTCTAAATGTGTGCTTCAGAGGGAAACGTCCATTAAAATCCTCATGTTTTGGTATAAAACTCCTGAAGTTATTCATAAATATGACCCCTCGGTCCCGGCACATTGCTGGTGCTGTGAGACTGACACTGGCTCTTTATTTCATATTTTCTGGCAATGCTCTATGATCCAACCCTTTTGGCATGAAGTAATGAGATTAATACAGAAGGTGGTGGATGTGTCTCTTCCGCTAGATCCCCTGCATTACCTTTTGGGCCTCCTTTTTTCTGGTATTTCCAGAAAGAAAAATAGGCTGATTTCATACATACTTCTAGCTGCCAAAAGGCTTATCCCATTATGTTGGTTATCAAACACACCTCCTCCATGGTTCAGATTCTTGCAGCTGATAGCCGAGATACGGAGGATGGAACACTTGACAGCTTCCATGCATGATAGCGTTCTTCTATTTAATAAAATATGGGATCCCTGGGACCAATCGGATTACGGTACACCCTTACCAACTAGTACATCATAGAATACAGGCCGGTGCCCCCCTTCTCTCTTAGAAATACCCTACTCATATTTGTATACCATAAATTTGTTAGTGTCTTTTATTTGATTTGTGTTCCGTTAATTGTCAATACCTATGAGTTGCTCATATTTTCGGATATGGCATATAGAGCACCCTTGTACTTTGGACATGGACATTTTTCATTTGTACCTTTATATCTCATGTTACAATTTAGATACCTATATGATTTGTAACAGTGTTCTTTTCTTTTGAAAACAATTCAATAAAAATTACAATTAAAAAAAAAAAAAAAAAAAAAAGAATGTATCCATTACAAGAAGTGGTCATCTAGCAGAAGGGTCAACACCTTGTGTTTTTTATAGAATACTGTTATGTGTTTCTGTCAATCAAAGAAGTTTAAAAGACTTGTCAGCTATTAGCAAAGTGAAATAGAGAATAATCACTAAAATGATCATTTCACCTCTAGCCCAAGCTATATATGGTTATAGTTACAGTTTGCTGACTGGTAAATTTGAAATAGTATAAAGAACAGTGTGACACAAGGCTAAGGAGGACACTCCTCCTTCACACACACACAGAAGGAGGCACTTCTTCACACACACACACACACACACACACACACACACACACACACACACACATGGAGACACTTACATTTTAAACTGAAGAAGACTTACTTTAGGCCTATATACAGCCTACAGCTGTTTTAACAAGATACCTCTCTGACAATAGAGAAACCAATAAGCTAATTCTTTCCTGTACTTTCTTTTGATCTTTTTCAAGTTGATGCCAAGTGTAAACTCACACTTTGATTTAAGACAGCCTGGCTATTTGAACAAAACACCTACAAAGACACTATTGACATTACATGTATCTGTGAGAAGTTTTCTCCTACATTTTACAATGGATAAATTTACTTCCCCTGAATTTCGACCCCAATTCATTGACCTGTACTGGGAGCTGCCCTGTATCCGACTGGAAGGTCAAGAGTAGAGACTACTCCAATAAAATATTAATGAAGGCAGCTTTGGAGAAAATGGTTGAGTTGGTCAAACCAGTGTACCCCTGGGCAGACATCAACTATGTAAAGCAAAACATTGCTAACCTTAAGAGTTCATTTAAAAGGGAGCTGAACAAGGTCCTGGAATCTGAGAGGTCAGGAGCAGCAGCGGATGACCTATATGTCCCCAGCCTGCGTTTTTTGACCGACCAGACAGAACCCAGGCCATTGCTGTCTACACTCACTACGACATTTGCTGAGGCCATAGCTCCTGAGGTCCGCACAGGTCCTGATGCACAGGATGAAGATGTGGAGGAGTCCAGCTTGTCCCAGGTATAGCATTGTTGAATATATTTGTATCCAAAAATATAATGAAGATAACTAGATGTTATTGGTAAAATATTTCTGCCTTAACAAAGTGGTTTCCATATCAATAGATAGTAGTGACCAAAAAGGATTTGAACAAGAATGAAAAATGCTGGGGGCAGAATGATAGTCTTTTCTTTTTCTCCACATTCAATTTGCAACATTGAGGAGATAAAAATTGTGTGTGATTGATGACCAAACCCTAAAAAAGATTGTAATTATGTCCCATTTTCATACACAGGAAAGTGTCAGTCTGGAGGAGCCAGCGGCGAGCAGCTGGACAGACTCGCAGATCCCTCCCCTACACCCTCCTGCTGCTAAAATGGCCAGGAAGAGCAGGAATCTGGAGAAGGCCACAGCTTCCTTCCTCAGCCAGGCCACTACTGCGCTCCGTACAGACCTAGAAGAGGCTGAGGCATTTGGGTGTGTGACTGCCAAAAAATTAAGACAGATGGCCGGTGAGCAAAGGAACAGGTGTGAGGAACTCATCCTGCAGCTCCTCAACAAGGGGGTTAGGGGCTAAATTTCAGAAACAATCCACATTTCTGATTTTGTGGCCCCACCTCCACCACCTCCACAGCCAACCCACATGCCACAGCCACCCCTCCCACCACAGCAGCATGGCGGTCAGTGGCAATACCAGCCACAAGACCCCCAACAAGATTTCCACCCTTCACCATTTTTTTTTTTAATTATGATTTTATTTGTTATATTTTATATATTTGTGTATGCATATAATGCACTTTTTTGTTAAGTTCTTTGTATTTGGATGGCAGATAGTATCTCTAATTTAATTTTTTTTTTTCTGCATAATAAAACAATTGTGTAGAATAATACTTGGCTATGTGTTTTACGTCAAATGACAGTTTGGGAGTAGACAGTTACATTTTAAAAAATACAATGTAAAATTCACAAGGGACACCAACATAGTTGCATCTTTGATCTTAAAAACTACGGGATAATGGTGTTGTGGTAACTTGCCCAAAAAAAAAAAAAAAAAAAACAAGCATAATAAGCATATTCTTGATATCTTATTTATCAATGGATCCGTGCTTCAGGGTATTCAAACGACTGCTGCCCCCCTATGTGAACAGGGAACACCTAAGTGAAACCCAAAGGACAAATAAAACCATAAAAATAGGCAGTATATTGTTATTCTTCTTTAAAAAGTGACAGGTGCATCAGTGCAATGATTTAATCCATTTAAAAGTATAAATCGACAAGTGTTATAATAGAAACTATATTGAAAGTATATCGATGCAGTAGTGTATAGTTATAAATATAAAGTGATAAGTGCTAGTTAGTGCAAAAGAGAATTGTAAACTGTACATATACATTTTTTTGTTTTTTCACTTATATGGGATAGTGACTGTGCCAATGTATTTGCCTACAGTTTATAATTCTCTTTTGCACTAACTAGCACTTATCACTTTATATTTATAACTATACACTACTGCATCGATATACTTTCAATATAGTTTCTATTATAACACTTGTCGATTTATACTTTTAAGTGGATTAAATCATTGCACTGATGCACCTGTCACTTTATAAGGAAGAATAACTATATACTGATACTCTGTCTTTACAACACAGCGCCACTCCCTATTTTTATGGTTTTATATATTCTTGATATCACTAGAAAACAAAAGCCTTTTAAAATACGTTTGCCATAACTCCATCAGTATCACCAGCAAAGCAGCTTCATTATTATCCCATTAAAGAAGAAGAAAATGTGCGCTGCATTTCAACATTTCATAATTTGCCACGTCACAAATGTTAATTCTAGATTACAAGACCAACCACTTTCGGCTCGTTCCCTGCTTCCGATCATGCGTGTTTGTACTTCCAACTTTTGTGTACTGACCATACGAAAATCAGACAATAGACCGTTGTCCACCGAAAATTTACTAGCCTGCCATGCAACATTTGTTGGCCCAAAAGTTGGACAACAATTGTCAAAAGGAGCATACTAACGTTCAGATTTTAGGCCAACAGTCTGTCAACAGACAATCCCCTGCCAATAATCGCATCGTATGTATGAGGCTTTATAATTGTCATGTGGACAGATTCTCCCACCTGAGCTATGGATCTCTGCAGCTCCTCTAGAGTTACCATGGGCCACTTGGCTGCTCCACCGATTCATTTTCTCCTTGTTCGGCCTGTCAGTTTAGGTGGACGGTCATATCTTAGGTTTCCAGTTGTGTCATACTCCTTCCATTTTCAGATGATGGATTGAACAGTGCTATGTAAGATGTTCAAAGCTTGGGATATTTTTTTTATAACCTAACCCTGCTTTAAACTCCTCCACAACTTTATCCCTGACCTGTCTGGTGTGTTCTTTGGCCTTCATGATGCTGTTTGTTCACTATGGATCTCTAACAAACCTCTGAGAGCTTCACAGAACAACTGTATTTATACTAAGATTAAATTACATACAGGTGGACTCTATTTACTAATTAGGTGACTTCTGAGGGCAATTGGTTCCACTAGATTTTAGTTAGGGATATCACAGTAAAGGGGGCTGAATACAAATGCACGCCACACTTTTCAGATATTTATTTGTAAAAAAAAAAAAAAAATTATTTTCCTTACACTTCACATATACGTGCCACTTAGTGTTGGTCTATCACATAAAATCCAAATAAAATACATTTACGTTTTTGGTTGTAACATGACAAAATGTGGAAAATTTCAAGGGTTATGAATACTTTTTCAAGGCACTATATATGTGTGCAATAGGAGAGGAGTAGTCCACGGTATCAATGAAACCAGGTGTCTCAAACAACAAGACAGAAAAAGCCAAAATGGCAGAAAAGTACATGGACCCAACCCACTATATCAATGGACTGATACCAAACAGAACAAACAAGAAGCATAAGCCAGGTCAAGTTATAGCAGTTATAGATGGCCCCTGTCAGTAAGATTCACATGCAACAATATTATATATATAGTATACACCGCTCGCCTGGGTATAGAAGCGCAGTAAACCAATGTTATGGGTCCCCATAAAATGGTGGTATCAACTCCAAGCCTAATTGAGGGCAATTTATATCCCCATACCTGGGATATACAAATACCCCATCTGGGGGGAGTGGTCATCCCCGGAGGCCACCCTTGGGGGGCTATCTCTAACCGCTAAAACTTGATCTGGTTTATGCTTCTTGTTTGTTTTGTTTGGTATCAGTCCATTGATACAGTGGATTGGGTCCATGTGCTATTCTGCCATTTTGGCTTTTTCTGTCTTGTTGTTTGAGACACCTTTACTTGGTTTTGTTGATACCGTGCACTACTCCCCTCCTACTGCTCACACATACTGTATGTGTGTATATATGTATATACAGTATCTCACAAAAGTGAGTACACCCCTCACATTTTTGTAAATATTTTATTCTATCTTTTCATGTGACAACATTGAAGAAATGACACTTTGCTACAATGTAAAGTAGTGAGTGTACAGCTTGTATAGCAGTGTCCTCTCAAAATAACTCAACACACAACCATTAATGTCTAAACCGCTGGCAACAAAAGTGAGTACACCCCTAAGTGAAAATGTCCAAATTGGACCCAATTAGCCATTTTCCCTCCCCGGTGTCATGTGACATTAGTGTTACAAGGTCTCAGGTGTGAATGGGAAGCAAGTGTGTTAAATTTGGTGTTATCGCTCTCAGTCTCTCATACTGGTCACTGTAAGTTCAACATGGCACCTAATGGCAAAGAACTCTCTGAAGATCTGAAAAAAAGAATTGTTGTTCTACAGAAAGATGGCCTAGGCTATAGGAAGATTGCCAAGACCCTGAAACTGAGCTGCAGCATGGTGGCCAAGACCATACAGCGGTTTAACAGGACAGGTTCCACTCATAACAGGCCTCGCCATGGTCGACCAAAGAAGTTGAGTGCAAGTGCTCAGCGCCATATCCAGAGGTTGTCTTTGGGAAATAGACGTATGACTGCTGCCAGCATTGTTGCAGAGATTGAAGGGGTGGGGGTGGGGGGGTCAGCCTGTCAGTGCTCAGACAGTGCAGTGCTGCAAATTGGTCTGCATGGCTTTCGTCCCAGAAGGAAGCCTCTTCTAAAGATCTAAAGATGATGCACAAGAAAGCCCACAAACAGTTTGCTGAAGACAAGCAGACTAAGGTCATGGATTACTGGAACCATGTCCTGTGGTCTGATGAGACCAAGATAAACTTATTTGGTTCAGTTGGTATCAAGCGTGTGTGGTGGCAACCAGGTGAGGAGTAGAAAGACAAGTGTGTCTTGCTTACAGTCAAGCATGGTGGTGGGAGTGTAATGGTCTGGGGCTGCATGAGTGCTGCCAGCACTGGGGAGCTACAGTTCATTGAGGGAACCATGAATGCCAACATGTACTGTGACATACTGAAGCGGAGCACGATCCCCTCCCTTCGGAGACTGGACCACAGGGCAGTATTCCAACATGATAACGACCCCAAACATACCTCCAAGATGACCACTGCCTTGCTAAAGAAGCTGAGGATAAAGGTGATGGACTGGCCAAGCATGTCTCCAGACCTAAACCCTATTTAGCATCTGTGGGGCATCCTCAAACGGAAGGTGTAGCAGAGCAAGGTCTCTAACATCCACCAGCTCCGTGATGTCGTCATGGAGGAGTGGAAGAGGACTCCAGTGGCAACCTATGAAACTCTGGTGAACTCAATGCCCAAGAGGTAGTGCTGGAAAATAATGGTGGCCACACAAAATATTGACACTTTGGACCCAATTTGGAAATTTTCACTTAAGGGTGTACTCACTTTTGTTGACAGCGGTTTAGACATTAATGGCTGTGTGTTGAGTTATTTTGAGGGGACAGCAAATTTACACTGTTATACAAGCTGTACACTCACTACTTTACATTGTAGCAAAGTGTTATTTCTTCAGTGTACTAGTGCTGCACTATCTTTTGGTGAGCTGGCAAGCATCAGCAGCCTAGTACATCCTGGCCTTTTACACCCCAGCACTACAGAATCACTTGGGGACATGGCGGGTCCCATAATTGCAGTCCAAACTGGTGAGGTGGCTAATAATAGTATCGTCCCATAGCCACCAAGAATTTGAACACAGACCCGTAGAGCCCATAATGTCCTTCCAGATGTGCTTGCAAATCCTAATTGGCAGCCCACAGATTCAGCAGCACACTTTATCCCCCCATTCACAGCCCAACACGGAATTCAGGTACAAACAGCAAATTTAACAGCTCCCCTTAATTTTATTGAGCTGTTTTTCACAAAAGATCTGTATCAATTGATTGTAGACCAAAGCAATTTATATGCTGATCAGTACATTGCTGCATTACAAAAAAATAATTTGTGGTCATATTGGTCCACAGACCCGATTCATCATATGTTCGTGTTCTCTGCTGCATTGACCAGGCGTAGATATGAGAATATAATGGGTTTCATGCATTTCAATGACAATACACTCTGTCGTCCTAGGAGTGACCTTGAATATGATCGGCTCCACAAAGACAGCTCCTCCTCTTAAAGTGGAATTAAACGCTTTTTTTTTTGCACTTGTACCTATAGGTAAGCCTATAATAAGGCTTACCTGTAGGTACCGTGAATATTTACTAAACCTGCACTGTTTAGGAGATATTCACACTGCATGCAGTCTATGATGCCATCCCTTCAGAGCCCCGTGTTGCAGTCTGTGGCTCCCGCACGCATGTGATCTTTATGTCTTTTTACATTTTAGATAACTTTTTGTATTAAAATATACATGTTTTTTTGAATTCAGTGTAATTTTGATACTTTCCTTTTTTTTTCTTGATGCTATATACTAGATTGGGTTGATGACCTATCAGTATAGGGCTGGGCTAGCCCTCTCTACCATATAACCCTCCCACACTTCTATTAATAAATCCTGTGTGGTCTTTAACACATCCAACTCCAGGGACATTGAACACAACACATAATCTGATTTACATGTATAAAAACTACCAGTTTCTTCTTTTTTTTTTTCTCAATAATGTCACATTGACCACGAAGTATGAAAGTACTTTGGCATTGTGATGCTCCAAGAAATTTAAGATATCTTTCATAATAAAGTAGTCCACATCCAGTTTTAGTGTATTGAGGAATTTTAGGACAGAAGGAAAGTCTTTTAAAATTAAGTTTTGTTTCTCACATAGTCAGGAAACATAAGTATACATTACTATTATTGGGTACGTTTGTTTTGTTTGTTCATCTTTATCGTATTCTGAGAAGACCTAAGCTTTCCTTTCTTGGTAATTCCTTCAGCCACTCCTCCTGGGTCTACATCTACTACAGCCTTGTGGAAATGAAATTTTGTTTTGAGGAGCTAGGTAAAAAATGGTACTTGTGCTATATATGTTTCAAAGGAGACATTTTCAGTAAATAAATCACTCTCAGCAGATGTCTGTGGTTGATTCTTAACAATTTATTTTTTGCTATGTGGCTGTTTGAAATTTTCTACAGCATGTACTGGAACTAGTGAACCATGGATAAACTCTGCCCTCAGCGTAGTCTTGCCAGACCTGCCTGAATTTCTCCCTTTATTACATTTAATTTTCTCTAAATAAATCTTTCTTTCTTTACTCTGATGCAATGGAGATGCCAGTAGAAGATTTATATTAAGTGTATGTTCAAGGGCAGAAATGTCATGGTTTATTTGACAAAGCTGCACTTAAGTTCTTCAGTAACCAGCAACATATAGCTCAAGTCATTCTGATTAGAGATTGCAATACATTTTTTTTTGCAGAAGGCTCTCTTCTGACCCCTAATAGTGGGTTGTTTTTTATTATAAATTCACGGGGGATTTTTGGAGTCATTTATAATTTCTCAACAGGTTCTCAGAAGTGTTAATTCTAAAAGCTAATTAATGTAAGATTCAACAGGAATAAAATAACCACTTTCTCATTGGGATTAAAAGAGAAGAAAAGGTTGTTTTCACCAGACTATGTATCAACTTATGGGAAAATTTTCATTGGTGTAACTATATTACAAGGCCCAATTCCAAAAAAACTTGGTAGTGAAAATATTCAGGGGTGCTGTTGGGCCCACATATACTTCCATTGTAGAGAATTGTCAGCATGTTGAAGACATTTTACTTGAAGATACATGTAGACAGGTGTATGGTTCTAGGTAGTGGCTGACTCAGGCTGGGGGAAAGAGTTTATGTGTGTGCTGCTGTTCCCGGGCTTTTTGGATCCAGCCTACACACTGATGATATAGGTTTGGGGGAAGGCTGAGTTCAGAAAGCAAGTGAGCACATTGAGTAGGACATGCTGTGACTGCTGTAGCTTGCAGTCTGTCAGACACTGGAGGTCCAAAGATCAGCCAGCACCTGCAGAACACCAATATGGACTACTATCTTTTTGAGGTACGCCTGGGCAGCCACCTAGGGATAGACAGGATTCTTTTTATGCTATTGTTCATTATAGAATGTACAGCTAAAAGAGTTAAATAAAGTTGCATGAACTGTTCTGAGCCTGGTCTGAAGTTATTCAAAGGGGTGCATGTTGGTTCTGGCATATTTAAAAGAACTTGGGTCAGTAAGCACATGTGGGGTATGAAGCAAAGCTACTACATTGCAAGTCAAGCAGGAGGAGTGAAATAGTTACTATGGGTAACCAAGTTTAAGAACATGGTACATTGCAGCCAGTCGTTAAGCGTGGTACCTGGGATAGGCGACGGGTCCTCCAGTAGCGAGAGGGTTGATGTTCTGGCTTCCTCCTTTAGCGGTTTGTTTCTAGTAGCAACTGGAACCAAATCGGCGTTACGGAGATCCATGACCAAGTCACATAAGTACGGGAAGGAAGGAGTTAACAGGTGCATGCTGGGATCAATCCATAATACCAGTATCCTTGTGCTTCAAGAGACTCTTTTTCTGCATATCTGTATTGAATCTGTAGTAGCTGCCTGCTCAGATCAGTCAGAGAACCTCAATCTGGGAGCCGTTAACAGCACAACCCATCACTCCTTTCTGGCTGCTCTGGTGAAGACCAGGCAGCTCCTTAGACCCTATTCATTGGTCCTTCTAAGGACCTTCACCAAATGTGCAGGCACACTGTGTATTATTTCAGGGTCACTGGGTATTTTGCTTCTCTGAAACTCCACTGGTGCTCTGTGTCTCTTCCAACCTAGCTGCAACCATTTCTGGTTAGTCAGGCTGCTCCCTAGTAGAAACAGATTTCCCTCTGACAAGTTGGATGACTTCCACTTTTATACTGATAAAAGTGATAGGTGATTAGAAATTAAAAAGAAAAAAAATCTGTCCAGAACTATATCACCAACATTGTCTCAAAATATAATTCAAACAATTCTCACTCCTAACAAGACCTCCTTCTCTCTAGCTTTCTGACTGCCTTCTCCAATGCTTAACACCAGAACTTATTCAGAGATTCTCCCATCTTTTGGAACTCCCTACCCCAATCTGTCTGGCTATCTCTCCCTTCTCAGCTCATCTCCTCAGGGAAGCTTATGCTGCCTGTAACTAACAACTGAAAGGTTACTTTATTTATTAACTACTCCCCACATAGTTATTACTATTTGAATCATTTGCTCCTCCTTTTTAGATTGCATGTTGTTAAGCAGAACCCTCCTAACACACCTGTCTTGAATTGTATTATATGTGTACTGTCTCCCTTTATTTTGTAAAGTGCTGCACAAACTGATGCTTAAAAAAAAAGTGAAAGGGAATAATGCAATCCCCATGGAGAAGTCCATTACAGAAAGGGTGTTATAGGAGAGAAGTACAGCCATTTTCAGAGGAATACTACCCTAAGGCTCATCTCCAGGTTTTCTGTGAATTTAAATAGATTGTGTGGACCAAGCTAGTCCAAACAAACAATTTCCTTCACTAAGTGTTTTACTGGATCTAAGTAC
This sequence comes from Aquarana catesbeiana, assembly GCF_042186555.1. NCBI lineage: Eukaryota > Metazoa > Chordata > Amphibia > Anura > Ranidae > Aquarana > Aquarana catesbeiana. The sequence goes on from NC_133329.1 coordinate 178,977,486, forward strand.
TATTTGCACTGCACGTAGCTTCAGTTTCACATGGTACACAGTGCCGGGGTCTGGCTGTGAGACTTACCATCTCAGACTTGGAACAAAATAAGAGGCGCTCAGCCATTCATATGCTGCTTTGTTTTCTGTTAATTCCGGTACTATGTGACTTTGTGCACTCATAAGTGCTGTGCATTTTCAGATGTATTGGGGGTGCCATTAAGAAATAAAGCTAAGCTGCTAAAGAATAGTGCACTTTGCCTGCAGGTGCGGGAATACGTGTGATTTACACGTGTTCCCAAACCCACATATGTGTGAACCTAGACTAGTTGTTCCCTCTCCAGTAGCAGATTGTAACAGGAGCAGCACGTAGTGTGTTGCGCCGATGGCGGAGAGATAGAGACAGTGTGATTTGATTTAAGTTAGAGTAGACAGGCGAGTCAGTTAGCTGCATTTACAGTGTATTGTGTATATATGTGCATATATATATATATATATATATATATATATATATATATATATATATATATATATATACACTGTATTCAGTTTAGCTAGATCCGTTCCTGTTATTCTCTTTCTACTGACAGGCAGGTGTTTTGAGCTACCTGAAGAAAATTGCTGGTGTTCTTCTGATCCTATTAGTCCTATTAGCTACAGTATTTACAGTTAGAGTAGGGTGTACTCTGCACAGTGTGCACCTAAAGCTACCTGAAGAAAATTGGTGGTGTTTTTCTGATCCTATTAGTACCGCAGGCAGCTGCAGTATTTACAGTTAGTGTAGTGCGTCCTCTGCACAGTGTGCACCTAAATCTACCTGAAGAAAATTGCTCTCTGGGTGGTATGCTGATGAAAGATATACTTCTATTGCAAAGGAATTGCAAAGATCTCTCCAAAACCTGGAAGTAAATTGTACACCTCTGTCGCAAACAATGTTGTCGGGAACACCATGCAATCTAACAATCTCTTTGATAAAAATATTTGCTGTGTCTGAGACCGAGGGTGTGCCTGAAGAAAATTGGTGGTGTTTTTCTGATCCTATTAGTACCACAGGCAGCTGCAGTATTTACAGTTAGTGTTGTGTGTTCTCTGCACAGTGTGCACCTAAAGCTACCTGAAGAAAATTGCTGTTGTTCTGATCCTATTAATACCACAAGCAGACAGCTACGGTATTTACAGTTAGTGTAATGTGTCCTCTGCAGTGTGCACCTAAAGCTACCTGAAGAAAATTGGTGGTGTTCTTCTGATCCTATTAGAACCACAGGCAGACAGCTACAGTATTTACAGTTTGTGTACTGCATCCTCTGCACAGTGTGCACTAAAGCTACCTGAAGACAATTGCTGGTGTTCTCATACTAATAATACTACAGGCAGGCAGTTGATTCTGCTAGCTGCAGTATCAGTATATATATACACATTCCAGATTTGTGCAGCTACATCTCACTGCAGGCCATTAGTATGTCTGGAAGGCCAACAAGGAGAGGCAGACAGTCACAAGCCAATAAAAGAGGGCAAGCAGGCTTGGTGTCTAGAGGCAACAGTGCTGGTCATGGAGACGGTGCATCCTCATCAGCACATGATTGTCCTTTTTTTCAGCAGCTGGCAGTGTTGAGCCACAACATTCTGAAGACTTGGTAAAGTGGATGACCAAGCCGTCCTCATCCTCCTCATCCTCTCTCACCCAGGCTCAGGGTACTTTGTCTGGCAAAGCAGCTGCCAACGCCGCCTCTTCCCGCGGCTCAATGGCATCAGTCACTCCTTCCCTAACCCCACCATGTCCCCCTGAGGAGTCCCCCAAACTGTTTGACCACAGTGTTGGGTACACGCTCCAGGAGGATGCCCAGCATTTTGAAGGCTCCTATGATGGTACCCAGCTAGAGGAAGGCAGTAACGTGAGCCTAGAGAGAGGGGGTGCCCAAGAAGGACAGCAATTTGGCAGTCACGCTCCCCCAGCTGCAGCATACTGCCAGCTTTGCTCCAGTGATGAGGAGGGAGGGGATGATGAGGTCACTGACTCCACGTGGGTGCCTGATAGATGAGAAGAGGAGGAGGCACATCTCCAATGAGGCAGGATGCCCTCCAGGGGCCAGCATAAGGGCAGCACACCAACTGCATCACATCTCAGAGCTCCGCATGTGCAGGGCGCTGCTGTCTCTGCGCGTTATTCCAAAAGTTCTTTGGTGTGGGCCTTTTTTGAGACGAGTGCATTAGATCCCACCACTGCTATTTGCAACATATGTCTCAAGCGTATCTCGCGTGGCCAAAACATCACCCGCTTGGGCACCACATGCTTGACCAGACATATGTCAACCTGCCATGCAGTTCATTGGCAAGCGTACCTAAAAGACCCACACCAAAAGAACAAGCGGACCTCTCTTTGCTCCTCATCAGTTGGGATCTCCAACCCTACTGTACCTTCAGTCCTCTCTGAAACCTGCACTGAGAGGAATGAAGGTGTAAAATTAGGTGTGTCACAGCCAAGTACTTGCTGGCAATTTGCTATCGGTACACTGACGTCAGATTGTACCAGGCAAATTTCCCTGCCCCAGATGCTGCACCGCTGAAAGAAGTTCGCTCCCAGCCATCCACATGCCCAGCAGTTGAATGCTAGCTTGGCTAAATTGCTAGCACGTCAACTGCTGCCTTTTCAGTTGGTAGACTCTGCCCTCTTCCGTGAGTTTGTGGAATGTGCGATTCCTCAGTGGCAGGTTCCCAAACGCCACTTTTTCTCATGGAAGGCGATTCCAGCTCTCTACTGGCATGTGGAAGGCAATGTCTTGGCCTTGCTGGACAGGGTGGTCAGCGGTAAGGTGCATATTACTGCTGACTCATGGTCCAGCAGGCATGGACAGGGACGTTACCTATCTTTCACCGTGCACTGGGTGACTCTTCTGGCAGCTGGGAAGGATACAGGGCAGAGTGCAGTAGTGTTGGAGGTTGTGTCACCACCACGCCTCCAAATTGCTACTAGTGGTGATTCTGCCACACCTATCTCCTCCACCCCCTCCTCTTCTTCTTCCTCCATGGCCTCTTCCTGTGCCAATTTGTCCTCGGAACCAGCAGTGCTCCATAGGCGTTCAAGGGGCTACGCAAGCATGCAGGCTAAAAGATGCCATGCAATGCTTGAGCTGGTGTGCTTGGGGGACAGGAGCCACACTGGGGCAGAGATTCTGTCAGCTCTGCAGGGGCAGGTTCAGAGGTGGTTGATGCCACGCCAGCTTAAGGCAGGTATGGTGGTTTGTGACAATGGCACCAACCTCCTCTCCGCCCTCCGACAGGGACAACTGACCCATGTGCCCTGTTTGGCTCACATCCTTAACTTGGTGGTGCAGCGGTTCTTGGGCAGGTACCCGGGCTTACAGGATGTCCTGAAGCAGGCCATGAAAATCTGTGTGCATTTCCGCAGGTCATATAATGCCAGTGCTCGGCTGGCTGACCTCCAAAAGAAATTTAACCTGCCCAAGAACCGCCTAATCTGTGACATGCCCACCAGGTGGAACTCAACGTTGGCCATGCTGCAGCGGCTGCACACGCAGCAGAGGGCGATCAATGAGTACCCATGCAACTATGGCACCAGGACAGGGTCAGGGGACCTTGTTTTTTTTCCCACGCCAGTGGGCTATGATCAGTGATGCATGCACTGTCCTGTCACCATCTGAGGAGGCCACAAGAAAGGTAAGCAGTGACAGTGCATGCATCAGTGACACTGTCCCTCTTGTCCACCTGTTGGAGGACACGCTGCGTGGAATAATGGACAGGGCACTTGAGGCAGAACAGAGGGAGGAAGAGGAGGACTTCCTTACCTCTCAAGGCCCCCTTTATCCAGACAGTGTTCCTGTGTGCCCGTCGATCACACAGGAAGAGGATGAGGAGGAGGAGGTTTTGGTTAGCATGGAGGTGGAGCCCAGCACTCAGCATCAACCGCAGTCTTCAAGGGATCATTTACAGTCCCCAGAAACCCATGGGCTTGTACCTGGCTGGGAGGAGGTGGCTGCGGATCATGTCGTCCTTAGTGACCCAGAGGACTCTGGACCGAATGCCTCAGCAAACCTACGCTGCATGGCCACCCTGATCCTGCAAAGCCTGAGGAAGGATCCTTGTATTCGTGGTATCAAGGAGAAGGAACAATGCTGACTGGAAACCCTCCTTGATCCACATTACAAGGGTAAGGTTGCGGACCTTATCTTGACATCGCAGAGGATGAAACATCTTCGGGAGGCCTTGCAGAAAGGTCTGTGCAACGCGTTCCCAGAGACTGGGAGGTTACAAACTCCTGTTTCTGGACAACGTGTTGCTGAGGCTTCGGTCAGTCAAAGAAGGAGTGGTGGAGAAGGTGGCCGTCTGACCGATGCATTCAGACAATTTGTTCCGCCACCACGCCTCCAAAATGTCACTACTAGTGATTCTGACACACCTCTCTCCTCCACCCCCTCCTCTTCTTCTTCCTCCATGGCCTCTTCCTGTGCTTTGTTCTCAGAACCAGCGGTGCTCTGTAGGCATTCAAGGGACTATGCAAGTACGCAGGCCAAAAGATGCCATGCGGTGCTTGAGCTGGTGTGCTTGGGGGACAGGAGCCACACTGGGGAAGAGGTTCTGTCAGCTCTGCAGAGGCAGGTTCAGAGGTGGTTGATGCCACGCCAACTTAAGGCAGGAATGGTGGTTTGTGACAATGGCACCAACCTCCTCTCCGCCCTCCGACAGGGACAAATGACCCATGTGCCCTGTTTGGCTCACGTCCTTAACTTGGTGGTGCAGCGGTTCTTGGGCAGGTACCCAGGCTTACAGGATGTCCTGAGGCAGGCCAGGAAAGTCTGTGTGCATTTCCGCAGGTCATATAATGTCAGTGCTCGGCTGGCTGACCTCCAAAAGGAATTTAACCTGCCCAAGAACCGCTTAATCTGTGACATGCCCAGCAGGTGGAACTCAACGTTGACCATGCTGCAGCGGCTGCACACACAGCAGAGGGCCATCAATGAGTACCTATGCGACTCTGGCACCAGGACAGGGTCAGGGGACCTTGTTTTTTTTTCCCCATGCCAGTGGGCTATGATCAGTGATGCATGCACTGTCCTGTCACTATTTGAGGAGGCCATGAGAAAGGTGAGCAGTGACAGTGCATGCATCAGTGACACTGTCCCTCTTGTCCACCTGTTGGAGCACACGCTGCATGGAATAATGGACAGGGCACTTGAGGAGAACAGAGGGAGGAAGAGGAGGACTTCCTTACCTCTCAAGGCCCCCTTTATCCAGATAGTGTTCCTGTGTGCCCGCCGATCACACAGGAAGAAGACGAGGAGGAGGAGGAGGATTTGGTCAGCATGGAGGTGGAGCCTGGCACTCAGCATCAGCAGCAGTCTTCAAGGGATCATTTACAGTCCGAAGAACCCATGGGCTTGTACCTGGCTGGGAGGAGGTGGCTGCGGATTATGTCGTCCTTTATGTTAGCCTGCTTGCCATTCTGGGTGAATAAAAAAGGTGTAGAAATTGCGCCAGCTTCTAAGGTAAACAAAATGAAGCAGCCGACACAACAATCTGACCATTGCAAATGTAAAAATAATAATAAAGTGTGGCGCTAACGAATGATGGGACACATGTTACTAGTCAAGTAACAGTGATCTCTATAGAGGAGTGTTAAAACTTAGAATGTATACTTATTAAGTGAATGTTAATTGTTTTAGAAAAACATCCCAAGGAAATAAGGAATATATAATGATAAATAATAACAGTGAGTGCTTAGGTATGTGAGGGAGTGAATACTCAATAACAACCTATAGGTTAATTAAGAAACAATTGTGCATAAGGTACCATATTCAAAAAAAAGGCAATACAACAAAATAATAATGCAAGGTGTCACAGTGTACTGAGTGTGCAGCTCAGTAAGAGTAGTGTTCGTTTAAGCAAAAAGCTAAGAGAAAGGACGTCCAAGACCCTAAGAAGGGTAAACATATATAGATACTGGAAGTCTGTTATTGGAAAGATGGGGTACTCCTAGTTAACCCCACAGCCATCTGGGCGTAGGCCGTCTTCATATGAAGTAATTAAGGGCTGTTCTAAAGAAATCCTTAAATACAAGTAGATTCTTCACTCATGTAGATGGTCTCAACATGGAGAGAGAAAAGCAAAAGGATGCCCTTACCAGATAGGGTGGACTCACAGGCCCTTGGCGGTGAGTCAAACGAGCTTGTACCGTCAAGCGGTATGGGGTGGCGATCTGTAGGAAGGTCTTGTGTGGAATCTCGTCAGAAATCCTCAGATGGTGTACCAATGGGATCGGGAGCCTCCAGGATTCGGCTTCGGTCGCCGAGTGATCGTTTCCTCAATGGCCCATCACATGAACGAGTAAACAAGGAAAAGAAAAAAACTTCCACATAGTGTAAATCCTTATTTGTAAAAAGCGTTGTAGCACTTTATTAAGGAGTACACTTCGAAAAGTTACAAGCGAGGGCAGTAAAAACTCGGTTTAAAATAACAAAATAATATAGAAAAGCATAAAAAATGGTATAAAAACAGCGCAGTAGGTAGTGGTGGGGTGTAATCATAGAGACCCGACGCGTTTCGCCTTCAAAGGCTTCTGCTGGGGTATGAGTAAGCCCCCCACACAACTGCGCTTTATATATTCTATTTTAAATGGAGTGTAACAGCTGATTAGCGCTGTTACACAGGATGACTTCCGGGTTCGGCAGCGTCACAGGTGACCGGCAGTCACATGATGTTTTTGTGGCCAATCGTATCTCCAAAGAGTTGGTCAGGAAACCAAGCCTCACTTTCAATCTCCAATCAACTGAGCGTCACTCCTATTCGTCTCGGTGGTCACGTGTCGGTCACGTGATATGTATCCTAGGGAGTGACGACAGGCCGCTCTCGGCCTGCGTATCATAGGAGACAGGAAGTGGGAGCTTACCATGCTGAGACATGGAACGCAAACACAGCCGCGGTCCATGATATTGATATCTTATTTAGATCCAATTTAGTGTGATACAGTCCGCATCCCGGGAATCCTCAAAATACTGTCTCCATGTAAAATTATATGAGTTGCATATTATGCAGTTAATCACTAAGGATTCTAAACGTACAGACAGCAAATATGGATAGGTGACAGTGTGGCATTCTTATGTGATAGTGATATTAAAGGAGCATAACGAACCAGGATGGTTCAAAAAAATTGCAGAATACATATAAAAAAAATATATAGATCATAAAACAGAGACCTATGCAAAATTGTGTTTATAGAGCGGGTCATGGAACACAACCTATATAAGATTATATTTAAACAACTCATGTGTAAGAAGGCCATTCATAAAAAAGAAATCATTATAGCCTATAGAAATGGACCAAACTAGAACGTGATTAGCAGTGAGGTCCAAAAAAGAAAGAAAAAAATGGAAAAATAAAAATACATATACAGAATGGAAAAATAAGTGATAAATGTGTTGATATTGTAAAAATGAAAATTGTGTCCAATATCTAATTTCAAAGATTCATTACATATATAGCTCAGTGGCAGATAAGATGTTGTTACATAAGGTAAAAAAATGGAAAATGAGAATTTTGAGTTCAAATTATGAACTCTTTGGAGATACGATTGGCCACAAAAACATCATGTGACTGCCGGTCACCTCTGACGCTGCCGAACCCGGAAGTCATCCTGTGTAACAGCGCTAATCAGCTGTTACACTCCATTTAAAATAGAATATATAAAGCGCAGTTGTGTGGGGGGCTTACTCATACCCCAGCAGAAGCCTTTGAAGGCGAAACGCGTCGGGTCTCTATGATTACACCCCACCACTACCTACTGCGCTGTTTTTATACCATTTTTTATGCTTTTCTATATTATTTTGTTATTTTAAACCGAGTTTTTACTGCCCTCGCTTGTAACTTTTCGAAGTGTACTCCTTAATAAAGTGCTACAACGCTTTTTACAAATAAGGATTTACACTATGTGGAAGTTTTTTTCTTTTCCTTGTTTACTCGTTCATGTGATGGGCCATTGAGGAAACGATCACTCGGCGACCGAAGCCGAATCCTGGAGGCTCCCGATCCCATTGGTACACCATCTGAGGATTTCTGACGAGATTCCACACAAGACCTTCCTACAGATCGCCACCCCATACCGCTTGACGGTACAAGCTCGTTTGACTCACCGCCAAGGGCCTGTGAGTCCACCCTATCTGGTAAGGGCATCCTTTTGCTTTTCTCTCTCCATGTTGAGACCATCTACATGAGTGAAGAATCTACTTGTATTTAAGGATTTCTTTAGAACAGCCCTTAATTACTTCATATGAAGACGGCCTACGCCCAGATGGCTGTGGGGTTAACTAGGAGTACCCCATCTTTCCAATAACAGACTTCCAGTATCTATATATGTTTACCCTTCTTAGGGTCTTGGGCGTCCTTTCTCTTAGCTTTTTGCTTAAACGAACACTACTCTTACTGAGCTGCACACTCAGTACACTGTGACACCTTGCATTATTATTTTGTTGTATTGCCTTTTTTTTTGAATATGGTACCTTATGCACAATTGTTTCTTAATTAACCTATAGGTTGTTATTGAGTATTCACTCCCTCACATACCTAAGCACTCACTGTTATTATTTATCATTATATATTCCTTATTTCCTTGGGATGTTTTTCTAAAACAATTAACATTCACTTAATAAGTATACATTCTAAGTTTTAACACTCCTCTATAGATATCACTGTTACTTGACTAGTAACATGTGTCCCATCATTCGTTAGCGCCACACTTTATTATTATTTTTACATTCTGGGTGAATGTTGTTATTACCCACACTGACAGGCCAGAGGAATGAAGGAGGCGCTCTTGGGAGCGATTTCATGTCATTGCCAAGGAGACTGGAGTTTGCATCTCGATCTGTCCAGGGGGTGACTTTGAAGGGAGGGGCAAAGCGTGCATTGCCTCTGCGCTCCCTGTTGCCGTTCACTTAATCTGTGAGCGACGTGTATGAAAGGGGCGGATTGTTTGTTGTGCTCCCGCCCCCCATCCCCGTCTCCATATGAACGCCCCTTTAGAGGGCGGGCTTCTTCCCAGGACGCAGCAGCGTTAGCTGCCATTGAATGAGATGGCTTTGCCTACAGCCACATCACCCTGAAAGTGCCCGATCTTGTCTGCTCTCGGAAGCTAAGCAGGGTGGGGCCTGGTTAGTACCTGGATGGGAGACCGCCTGGGAGTACAAGGTGCCGTAGGCTTAAAATTTTCTTTTTTTTTTGACCCGGAAATGGGGGTGAGCTGTCTTTCAGGACACAGCAGTGTTCACTGCTATTGGAAGATAAGGATTTGACCTGGAAGTGCTTTAGCTCATAACATGGGAGGAATGGTGGCTGCCTATCAGTAAATTATCAGTGTATTCAGCTTGCTTGTGCCCTATTAGATTTGTAGCCACTCCTGATTCTCTACTACTTAGTAGTTAAGTCCATTCACCTGTGTATTATTGGAGAGTGGGCGAGGTTTCCAGTGTCATCATGAATTGTATGTGGAACCAGGATTAGATATAAGAGCTGACACACGGGCCCCCAATCAGATTCGCTGAGGAAGTCCACACAGACGATACGCGTGCGAGGGGCTCTGTGATGTCAGTACAGCCACCCATCTGGTTCATTTTATGCTGTATACTCCTGCACTGGGAAACATCTTATTTAATAAATTTTATACCTTTTCGTATGGAGAGCACTATGTCCTGTTATTTTTGTTTTTAACATGATATATATCAACCAATGAGACTGAATTTGGGATACTGCCTGTGGACCCCTATCTCCATAACCTACCCTGTGGAAGGGAATGCATGAGTGACCTTGCTGTTAACACAGAAGGTCCACTCAATAAGGTGAGCAGCCTAGACCCTTGGTGGAGGTTCACATTGGTGGTGATACAATGAATGCAATCTTATCCTATCACTGCACCCTTTCCTTGCCAACTGAGGGATCCCCCTTCTGCAAGTGGGCAGCTTTTGATCTCCTCGGACTAAGATATACTTTTTGGGACTTTGCCTCATGCGTTTTATTTATGTACGTTTAATATGTACATTTAATGTGTATATATCTGACCTGTATTGAGCGCTGCACTGCTATATTTTGTGTATGTCTTTTTAGGTTTTGTATATTGGCCTACAGTGTCCAGCTGCTGAGTTTTAGTAATTAGGTTTTGCGCTGTCTGTTTCTTCTGTCTAAGTGTTCCATTATCCAATATATTTCAGTCTAGCAGCATTACCATGGAAGTGTTTCAATATTTAGAAAGAAGAGAGGTTAAGATTTGTGATGTCTTTTCCAAAAAGCCAACTGTGGGGGAAGGAAGTGAGATCTCCCATACTTTTCGGAGATTAGGGCACATCTTTGAGAAGAAGGTTAAGACATGGTGGGATATCACTTCCTTCGAACAATATTTAGAAGCTAAACTAATCCCAAGATGCCTCAGGTGGGATGTCCCACCTAATGACGGACTTGTGGATGGTGATGCAATGAAGGAATGGAGTAAATTCTTTATTGACAAAGGCCTAGAACTTTTGGAATTTTTATTGACACGTAAACGTCGTAAGATGGTTTTATTGGAAACTCAAATTAGGGATCTCAAAGCCACCCTTGAACCCTTTAAGGAGTCTGATGACTTTTTGAGATTATCCAATGAGCTGAAAAACAAACTTGTGAAATGGGATACAGAGACCCAAAATAAGAAAAAGAAGAAATTTGTTAGGGATTTAGAAGATTTTAATAAAAACAACGTTTTTAAATGGCAAGTTTCCACCCCTGTCATCACTCAAACTCAAATCCCTTCTGTAGATGTGAGTAATGATGTTATGATTAATACTTCATCTATTGAACCAAGGAACAATGAGATCTATGTCTATGATGATCCAGACTCCCCCAGAATGGGTACACCTACCACTGGGGGGTCATTTCTTCAATGTCCCCTTCAAGAGAGGCAAAAATAGAAGGGGCCGAGGTAAACGAGGGGGCTACCACCGCTCTCCATATAGATATCCTATTCATGGAGGGGAGGGAACCAATGATATAAATGGTGGATATCAACAGTCACAATCTGGTTATTCACCATCATAATGATGCTTTTCCCTACAGAGAAAGTCGCCCTGGTAATAATAATTCTTATCATTCGGCACCACCTAACTATTCCAATAGGGGTCGAGTGCAGCCGTATTATGGTAATCATCTGGTTACACAAAATCGCTTTTCACCTTTAGCCAACCCGGACTCACGTAGAAGAGGGGATTTTCACGGAGCCCGGGGAGGGAGAGGGAGGGGCCTTCCGTTCATCCCCCCCGAATCCAGGAGGGAGACGGGACACACTGACTCAGGAACCCGGACAGGGAAGTTCCCTTCCGCGAAAAAGAAAAACAAGAGAGGAAAGAGAGGGGGTATCAGAACTCAAAAGAATAAAACCCCACTAGGTGCGGGGATATACAATCTGAGCGGAATACCCCTAAGTGAAGAGGAAGTTAAAGTACTGGATAAGGGTTTAAAATTTGCTCCCACACGCAACCTGAACAAGTTTCAGACATATGTTAACTTACAAAAGTTCATACGTACACTGAACATCAAAAAATATTTTTTTACACACCCCGTCAGTGAGAACTACCATTATTAGTTCCCAGGGGGGCCATCATTCCAACCTGCGGAATAAGTCAGTGTTCAACCCCCCAGCTACTGATGCTGAGCACCTAAAAGTGTGTAGGAATATGGTGGTGAAGGATTTGGACGCACTTAAGGTTAGGAAAGCAAATGACCCTCTATACATTAGGTATTAAGGCATTGTCTGATAGGAACGATTTGGTCATCCGCCCCGCTGATAAAGGGGGGGGGGGGGCTGGTTTTGTTGAGTAAAACCTACTATAGGAATGAAATGAATCATTTGTTAAGTGACAGTAACACCTATAGTATCCTGACCAAGGACCCGATGTTGGAATACAAGGGTGAACTTCACTCCCTTGTGGAGAGAGGGAAGCATATAGGAGTACTTAGTGCTAAGGAGGCCCAGTATTTGGATCCCCTGTTCTGCCGTACACCAATTATCTATTTTCTCCCCAAGATTCATAAGAACAGTGTCAACCCACCGGGTAGACCCATAGTCAATGGTATTGACTCTGTCTCTTCCAGACTGCGTCAATACATTGACACCTTCCTCCAACCGTTGGTCATGAAAACAAATGCATTCCTAAAAGATACAAAACCCGTCATACAGATTTTAGAGTCTCTGACCATTACATCTTCCTGCTTCCTCATTACGGCGGATGTGGGCTCTTTATATACCATCATCAGCCACGAGGATGCGTTAACCTCAGTACAGTGGGCCCTGGGGTCCTCGGACCTATCTAGGAGGCATCGGAATTTTTTGATTGACAGTTTGACTTTCTGTCTGCCAAAGAACTACTTCTGGTATGACAAGCAGTTCTTTCTCCAAACCAGAGGGGTAGCCACGGGGGCACGCTTCGCTCCCAGTGTTGCCAATCTATTTATGGCTCACTGGGAGGAGAAGGCAGTCTTTAAGAACAAACCCCCGGAACTGATCTGCTACCAGAGGTATATTGATGACCTTATCATGGTCTGGGAAGGAGACAGAGATAGCCTGGACGCGTTTGTATCCAGGCTTAACGACAATAACACAAATATAGTCCTCTCGTGGAATATCAGTACAGAGAGGACGGTATTTTTGGATCTTGAATTGTCAAAAAGGGGTGACCGCATCAATATGGTCACTCATTTTAAGGCTACTGACCGAAACGCATTTATCCCTGTTGAAAGCTGCCACCACAGTAAGTGGCTGTGCAATATCCCTAGAGGACATTTTATTCGCCCCAGGCGGAATTGCACAGAGGTGGGGGATTTTCTATCACAGTCACAGACTCTTATCTCTAGGTTCACGACAAGGGTTAATCATAAAAATAAGCTAGTCCAAGAATTGGATAATGTTGTGACTCTTGATAGGAAGGTACTGGTGTCGAATGCCCCTAGAGTAGCCCAGGGTGAGCCTAAACAGATCAGGATGATCCTTGATTTTAATATTCAGCACAAGCAATTTGAAAAGATAATACAGAAACATTGGTCCATTTTAAAGCTTGACAGAACCTTGGGTGCGGTCCTCCCAGACCGACCATTGTTTATTTACAAAAGAGCTCCTTTTCTTAGAGATAGACTTGCGCCAGGGGTGATCGATCCCCCGATTTACCCGGTGAATAGAATGCTTGGCTTCCTTAATGGCTTTTATGCCTGTGGACACTCTCCGGCATGTAAACAGGCTAGAAACAATGTGAAGAGGAAGGAATTTGTGGCTTTTGCCACAGGTAAAAACTACAAAATCAAGGATTTGATTACGTGCAACACTGCCGGGGTGGTGTATATGTTGCAATGTGAGTGTGGCTACCAATATGTGGGTAGGACTTCTAGGCCCCTCCATGTAAGAGTCGGAGAACATGTTAACAACATTAAACGAGGACTCCGCACACACAATGTCTCCAAGCACTTCCGACTTTTCCATAACCGCAGCCCTACCGGGCTGAAGTTCTGGGGAATAGAGAAGGTAACGAAGCATTGGAGGGGTGGGAATTTCATACGGCAGCTCAGTCGACGAGAATCTTTTGGGTATTTGAGACAAAGGTTGGGGTCCCTTTAGGGTTGAACGTTGAGTTTGACCTTAATTGTTTTATTTCAGACTGTTAGTTTATGTTGGTTTCTAGCCCCTTACCATTTAGAATATTGGTCCATAATGTATATTTGTTTGTGGTATATGTATACATTCTAATTGAATTTGTGTACAGATGAGGTGGTTGTACTGATGTCTTTTTATTATAATTTTTCTATCAAATTTATATTCATATTTTTAACCCCTGTAGATCCTACACGATATTACATGGGGTGGCGATATATGTATTTTGTTTGACTTTTTCCATTTCACTTTTCGTATATCCCTCTGGTGACAACTGGGAGGGAATAGCATTTGTTTTTGGTACACATTCTCCATCTGGAAGAGTGTGTAGGACACCTTAGGATGGATTCTGCCATAAGGGAGGGGGGTGACTTTATGAACTTCCATATGCTTCAATTATAGCCTCTTTGGGGTATCCCCATAGGTACTTTTTGAGTAGCCTCCCTCCTCTTAGCTTTATAATTATATTACATTATTTTTATAATAATTTTTACTTTATTATAATTATTTTTTTTATTAATGTTAGCCTTGTTTCTGCTCCCTATGTCTCTGATTAGTTACTAATTTTATGTTAGCCTGCTTGCCATTGTGGGTGAATGTTGTTATTATCCACGCTGACAGGCCAGAGGAATGAAGGATGCCCTCTTGGGAGCGATTTCATGTCGTTGCCAAGGAGACTGGAGTTTGCATCTCGATCTGTCCAGGGGGTGACGTGGAAGGGAGGGGCGGAGCGTGCATTGCCTCTGCGCTCCCTGTTGCCGTTCACTTAATCTGTGAGCGACGTGTATGAAAGGGGTGGATTGTTTGTTGTGCTCCCGCCCCCCATCCCCGTCTCCATATGAACGCCCCTTTAGAGGGCGGGCTTCTTCCCAGGACGCAGCAGCGTTAGCTGTCATTGAACGAGATGGATTTGCCTACAGCCACATCACCCTGAAAGCGCCCGATCTTGTCTGATCTCGGAAGCTAAGCAGGGTGGGGCCTGGTTAGTACCTGGATGGGAGACCGCCTGGGAGTACAAGGTGCCGTAGGCTTAAAATTTTCTTTTTTTTTTGACCCGGAAATGGGGGCGGGCTGTCTTTCAGGACACAGCAGTGTTCACTGCTATTGGAAGATAAGGATTTGATGCATTCAGACAATTTGTTCCGCCACCACGCCTCCAAAATGTCACTACTAGTGATTCTGACACACCTCTCTCCTCCACCCCCTCCTCTTCTTCTTCCTCCATGGCCTCTTCCTGTGCTTTGTTCTCGGAACCAGCGGTGCTCTGTAGGCGTTCAAGGGACTACGCAAGTATGCAGGCCAAAAGATGCCATGCGATGGTGTGCTTGGGGGACAGGAGCCACACTGGGGAAGAGGTTCTGTCAGCTCTGCAGGGGCAGGTTCAGAGGTGGTTGACGCCACGCCAACTTAAGGCAGGAATGGTGGTTTGCGACAATGGCACCAACCTCCTCTCCGCCAGGGACAAATGACCCATGTGCCCTGTTTGGCTCACGTCCTTAACTTGGTGGTGCAGCGGTTCTTGGGCAGGTACCTGGGCTTACAGGATGTCCTGAGGCAGGCCAGGAAAGTCTGTGTGCATTTCCGCAGGTCATATAATGTCAGTGCTCGGCTGGCTGACCTCCAAAAGGAATTTAACCTGCCCAAGAACCGCTTAATCTGTGACATGCCCAGCAGGTGGAACTCAACGTTGGCCATGCTGCAGCGGCTGCACACACAGCAGAGGGCCATCAATGAGTACCTATGCGACTCTGGCACCAGGACAGGGTCAGGGGACCTTGGTTTTTTTTCCCATGCCAGTGGGCTATGATCAGTGATGCATGCACTGTCCTATCACTATTTGAGGAGGCCATGAGAAAGGTGAGCAGTGACAGTGCATGCATCAGTGACGCTGTCCCTCTTGTCCACCTGTTGGAACACACGCTGCATGGAATAATGGACAGGGCACTTGAGGAGAACAGAGGGAGGAAGAGGAGGACTTCCTTACCTCTCAAGGCCCCCTTTATCCAGATAGTGTTCCTGCGTGCCAGCCGATCACACAGGAAGAAGACGAGGAGGAGGAGGAGGAGGAGGATTTGGTCAGCATGGAGGTGGAGCCTGGCACTCAGCATCAGCAGCAGTCTTCAAGGGATCATTTACAGTCCGAAGAACCCATGGGCTTCTACCTGGCTGGGAGGAGGTGGCTGCGGATCATGTCGTCCTTTATGTTAGCCTGCTTGCCATTGTGGGTGAATGTTGTTATTACCCACACTGACAGGCCAGAGGAATGAAGGAGGCGCTCTTGGGAGCAATTTCATTTCGTTGCCAAGGAGACTGGAGTTTGCATCTCGATCTGTCCAGGGGGTGACGTGGAAGGGAGGGGCGAAGCGTGCATTGCCTCTGCGCTCCCTGTTGCCGTTCACTTAATCTGTGAGCAACGTGTATGAAAGGGGCGGATTGTTTGTTGTGCTCCTGCCCCCCATCCCGATCTCCATATGAACGCCCCTTTAGAGGGCGGGCTTCTTCCCAGGATGCAGCAGCGTTAGCTGCCATTGAATGAGATGGATTTGCCTACAGCCACATGACCCTGAAAGTGCCCGATCTTGTCTGCTCTTGGAAGCTAAGCAGGGTGGGGCCTGGTTAGTACCTGGATGGGAGACCGCCTGGGAGTACAAGGTGCCGTAGGCTTAAAATTTTCTTTTTTTTTTGACCCGGAAATGGGGACGGGCTGTCTTTCAGGACACAGCAGTGTTCACTGCTATTGGAAGATAAGGATTTGACCTGGAAGTGCTTTAGCTCATAACATGGGAGGAATGGTGGCTGCCTATCAGTAATTTATCAGTGTATTCAGCTTGCTTGTGCCCTATTAGATTTGTAGCCACTCCTGATTCTCTACTACTTAGTAGTTAAGTCCATTCACCTGTGTATTATTGGAGAGTGGGCGAGGTTTCCAGTGTCATCATGAATTGTATGTGGAACCAGGATTAGATATAAGAGCTGACACACGGGCCCCCAATCAGATTCGCTGAGGAAGTCCACACAGACGATACGCGTGCGAGGGGCTCTATGATGTCAGTACAGCCACCCATCTGGTTCATTTTATGCTGTATACTCCTGCACTGGGAAACAGTGCTTGCTTTGTTAATAATATTTTTCTTATTTAATAAATTTTATACCTTTTCAAAAGGAGAGCACTATGTCCTGTTATTTTTGTTTTTAACATGATATATATCAACCGATGAGACTGAATTTGGGATACTGCCTGTGGACCCCTATCTCCATAATCTACCCTGTGGAAGGGAATGCATGAGTGACCTTGCTGTTAACGCAGAAGGTCCACTCAATAAGGTGAGCAGCCTAGACCCTTGGTGGAGGTTCACATTGGTGGTGATACAACGAATGCAATCTTATCCTATCACTGCACCCTTTCCTTGCCAACTGAGGGATCCCCCTTCTGCAAGTGGACAGCTTTTGATCTCCGCGGACTAAGATGTACTTTTTGGGACTTTGCCTCATGCGTTTTATTTATGTACATTTATTATGTACATTTTGTGTGTATACATCTGACCTGTATTGAGCGCTGCACTGCTATATTTTGTGTATGTCATCCTTAGTGACTCAAAGGACTCTGGACCTAATGCCTCAGCAAATCTACGCTGCATGGCCTCCCTGATCCTTCAAAGCCTGCAGAAGGATCCTCATATTCGTGGTATCACGGGGAGGGATGATTACTGGCTGGCAACCCTCCTTGATCCATGTTACAAGGGTAAGTTTGCAGACCTTATCTTGCCATCGCAGAGGGAACAGAGGATGAAAACATCTTCGGGAGGCCTTGCAGAAAGGTTTGTGCAACGCGTTTCCAGAGCTTGGGAGGTTACAATTTCCTGGTCCTCCTGGACAACGTGTTGCTGAGGCTTCGGTCAGTCACAGAAGGAGGAGTGGTGGAGAAGGTGGCCGTCTGACCGATGCGTTCAGGCAATTTTTTAGTCCGCAGCTCCAAGGCCTGATCGGTTCCAGCAACCATCGCCAGCGTCTGTTTCACATGGTGCAGGATTACCTAGGGACAAGATCATACTTGGACACCTTTCCCACCGAAAATCCTCTGGATTACTGAGTCTTGAGGATGGATCGCTGGCCAGAGCTTGCACAATATGCAATTGAGCTACTGGCCTGTCCTGCATCCAGCGTTCTTTTGGGACGCACATTCAGTGCTGCTGGAGGCTTTGTAACTGATCACAGTGTGCGCCTGTCTACCGAATCGGTTGATCAGCTGACCTTCAGAAAATAAATCAGTCTTGGATCACCAGCTACCAAGCACCTGATGCTGATGTAACCGATTGATTTTTTTTTAATGTGAGATCCCTTCAAGACTGCCTATGCTGATGCTGAGTGACTATCCTGTTACGCAGAGTCACAAACCTCTTCCTCAATTTTCATGCTGATAACTTGTAAGAACATTTTTGGTTCTGGGCACCGCCACCAGTGGCCAAGGCCTATTTTTTCTGCCCCTGTTTAACAGGGGCGTATAATCACAATTTTTGATGCAATACTTTGCAGCAGGGCTCATTCCTGCGCTCCAACTATAGCATCTGTGAGGGGTTGCAGTGTTGTGGCACCAGTGCCTAAGGTCCTAAGGAAAAACGTGTCTCCTCTTCACTGATGCTTTATCACCAATCCTAGTTTCACTAAAAACTCCAAATTTTCAAAAAACATTTGTCATTGGGACAGAAAGTGAGGTGAAATCTTCTAAAGAGGTGCACAGACAGCAAAACAAATGTTACAGGTGTGATAACCCTTCCCTATATTTTTCAAAAAGCTTAAAAATTGATTTTTTTGGCTGGAGCTACACTTTAAAAATGTACCAGTTCAAAATTACAAACAGATTCTACTTAACAACAAACCTACAGTCCCTGTCTTGTTTGCACTGCCTGTACTGCTGTTCAGAGTATATAGGGCCCGGGGGCCCCACTCCTTTCCTTTTTTTAATTTGGGTGCGGGGTTCCCCTTAATATCCATACAAGACCCAAAGGGCCTGGTAATGGACTGGGGGGGGTACCCATGCCGTTTGTCTCACTGATTTTCATCCATATTGCCAGGACCCAACATTGCATTAAAGCCGCAAGCAGTTTTAAATGACTTATTCCTTTAAAAATGTCATTTTGTGCAGGGACCGTTCTAAGCATGGGAAACACACGCCACTTTATAGGCATACTATAGACACCCCCAGGTATGATATTTAAAAAATATTTCACTTTTTTTTCACTTTAACCACTTGCCGCCCGCCATATAGCAAAATGATGGCGGCAAAGTGGTTTCAATATCCTGACCGGACGTCATATGACGTGATCATGATGTTAAGCCGCTGCGCGCCCCCGGGGGCACGCATCGCAGTGATCGTTGTTGCGGTGTGTCAGTCTGACATACCGCAACTCCGATCTAGGTAAAGAGTTTCTGACAGAGACTCTTTACCACGTGATCAGCCATGTCCAATTACGGCTGATCATAATGTAAATAGGAAGAGCCGGTGATTGGCTCTCCTCTACTCGCGTCTGTCAGACGCGAGTGAGGAAAAGCTGATCGGCTGCTCTCCTGACAGGGGGGGTCTGTGCTGATTGTTTATCAGCACAGCCCCCCCCTCGGATCCCACCCAGGACCACCAAGGAAGTTGCCCAGGACCACCAGGTATGCCCCCTAGATCCCCAGGGAAATACTAATCTGTGCCCAGGCAGCTGCCAATCAATGCCCAGGCAGCTGCCAATCAGTGCCCACTCACAATGCCTACCACTGCCACCAGGGATGCCTATCAGTGTCGCGTATCAGTGCCACCTATCAGTGCCACCCATAAGAACTCATCTTTGCAGCCTTTCAGTGCTGCATATCAGTGTCACCCATCAGTGCCCACTCATCGGTGCCACCTTATCAGTGCCTGTCAGTGCCGTCTTATTAGTGCCCATCAGTGAAAGAGAAAACTTATTTACAAAATTTTTTAGCAGAAACAAAAGCAAAACTTTTATTTTTTTCAAAATTTTCAGTCTTTTTTTATTTGTTTAGCAAAAAATAAAAACTGCAGAGGTGATCAAATACCACCAAAAGAAAGCTCTATTTGTGGGAACAAAATGAAAAAATTTAGTTTGGGTACAGTGTAGCATGACCGCGCAATTTTTATTCAAACTGCGACAGCGCTGAAAGCTGAAAATTGGTCTGGGCAGGAAGGTGTATAAGTGCCCTGTATTGAAGTGGTTAAGCATCAATAAAATCACTGCTCCCGAAAAAAAAAAAAAAAGGTCAGTTTTTAAAACTTTTTTTTGCTTTGATACATGTCCCCTGGGGCAGGACCCGGGTCCCAAATCCCTTTTTAGGACAATAACTTGCATATTAGCCTTTAAAATGAGCACTTTTGATTTTGAACGTTCGAGTCCCATAGACTTTAATGGGGTTCTAAGGTTTGCACGAACTTCGGTCCGTTCACAGGCTGTGGTGCGAACCGAACCGGGGGGTGTTTGACTCATCCCTATTCCTGAGTAAGGGGCCCGGAACAGGGTAAGGAACCATCGGCTAAATGGACTTGAAGGCTTTGCTTCTTGCCCTGGAGGGGGATACAGAGTCTTTTGGCCAGGGAGAAGTCCAAGAAGCAGCTGCCAATGGCCAAGAACCGGACCACCTCTTCCGCCACCTGTAGGGAGACAGGGAGGATAAGGTAAGAAGAGGAAGGACCAGCAACCTGAAAGTTCATTGTAAGCGGTTGGTGCAACTTACCAGGCCTCACAGGACAGTTACATAGAAAGTGGCCGGTCCCTCTGCAGTATAGACATAGATTGGCCTGGCGACGGCATTGCTTCTCATCAGGCGTGAGTGGAGATTGGACCAGACCCAACTACATAGGTTCACCTTCTGATATAGGAATGGAAGAAGAACTACGCCGAGGAGAAGGAACAGGTGGAATCCTAGGTAACATCCAAGTAGGATGAGAGGTTTGAAAGCATTCAGACCGCCGCTCCCACAGGTGCCTGTCAAGTTTTATGGCAAGTTGAATTAGGCCTTCTAGGGTGGCGGGTGTCTCGACTTGGGCCAGTTTGTCTTTGAGGGTTACTGAGAGGCCTTGTTGGTATTGGTATTTAAGAGCAGCCTTGTTCCACCCATTGTGAAAAGACCATCTTCGAAAGTAAGCGATATATTCTTCTACCGGGCGTTTACCCTGAAGCAAGGTATGCAGAGAGGCTTCGGCCATTGCTGAGCACTGTGGATCATCATAGAGCTGTGCTATTGCTTCAAAAAGATGTCTACAGAGTTCAATACAGGGCTCTTTTGTTCAAGCAAGTTGTGGGCCCATGCTTGAGGTTCCTCGGATAGCAGGGAGATGATGAACCCCACTTTTACAAACTCGGAGAAGAAAGTTCTGGGCTGGAGGGCTAGATACAATGGAGAAAAGCATTTTTGAAGGCTCTGAATTTCTTCCAATTCCCCAGGAAGTGTTCAGATGTAGGAACTCTTGGTTCAGGGGGTGCCACCATTACTGCAGAAGTTGAGCTTGCCCAGTCTTGTGGGGAAGAGGAGGATGCTGTATTAGAAGATGGACCTGAATCTACATGAGCAGGAAAGACCGTCAGGTGCTGCAGATGACCCTCCAATTGTAAGTAGCCTTCCTAGAGTCTCTGTACTGTCTGAGTGAGGGCGGTGACCTGCTGGCACAGAGCCTTGAGTGGAGAACCAACTCTGTCGGCCTCTGACATGGCTGGATTGTACTGTCAGGTAACTTTTCCAAGGCCAAGATGCTGAGAGAGGCTCCCCTTGTGGCTAAGGGCAGTATACTCCTGAAGGTGGTACAGGAGGTATAGGGCTCAAAGAAGCATGGGTTGCCAGCAGGTTGAGAAGGCTTGAGCTGATGATCATTTGGAGACTTTGCTTGAGAAGATAACAAGGAGTAATCCGGACACTAGTAAAAGCCTGGCTGAAGGTGGAACACAGGAGAGCAGATTGGAGGCTGTGGTGAGGCCAGCTGAGGGTCAATCACAGGTAAGTGATAAGCCAAGCCGGGGGTCAGACACTAGTAATCAGGCAGGTGCAAGTATAGCAAGTCCGTGAGCCAAGCTGGGGGTAAAACACTGGTAATCAGGCAGGTGCAAGTATAGCAAAGTATGTGAGGCAAGCTGGGGGTCAAACACTGGAGAGGAGATCAGAACAGGTCAGGAGGCAAGCCGAGGTCACAACAGGAATCACTTGAAAGTATAACACAGGAACAGGGAAGAGCTGAAGACAATCCAGCAACTTGGGTCAGACAGAGGCAGCCTTTTATAGACCAACAGGGGGAACCATCTATCACATGATGCGCCTATGGTGCCCATTTCTTCTACTGGCAAGATTATCAGTACTTCTACGGCTTTTCTCTGAACACTATTTTACTGACAGTTGGCATGGACCATAGGGTGAGTGCATGGATTGAAAACTGGCTACAAGAGCGAGTTCACAGGGTGGTGATAAATGGGGAATACTCTGAATGGTCAGGGGTGGGTAGTGGGGTCCCATAGGGTTCTATGCTGAGACCAATCCTATTTAATTTGTTCATAAACGACCTGGAGGATGGGGTAAACAGTTCCATCTCTGTGTTTGTGGGTGATACTAAGCTAAGCAGTGTAATAACTTCTCCTCAGGATGTGTAAACCTCGAAAGAAGATCTGAACAAATTAATGGGGTGGGCAACTACATGGCAAATGAGGTTTTATGTAGAATAATGTAAAATAATGCATTTGGGTGGTAAAAATATGAATGCAATCTATACACTAGGTGGGGAACTTCTCGGGGAATCTAGGATGGAAAAGGACCTGGGGGTCCTAGTAGATGATAGCAGCAGCTTGGCATTGCATGCTATTGCTGAGCCTAACAAAGCAAACAGATTATTGGCATGCATTAAAAAAGGGCTTAACACCAGGGATAAAGCGATAATTTTCCCAATCTAAAAGACTCTGGTATGGCCGCACCTGGAGTATGCTGTCCAGTTCTGGGCACCAGTACTCAGGAAGAATGTACTGGAGATGGAGTGAGTACAAAGAAGGGCAACAAAGCTAATAAAGGGTCTGGAGGACATTAGTTATGAAGAAAGGTTGCAAGCACTGAACTTATTCTCTCTGGAGAAGAGACGCTTGAGAAGGCATATGATTTCAATTTACAAATACCATACCGGTGACCCCACAATAGGGATAAAACTTTTTCGTGAAAGGGAGTTTAACAAGACACGTGGCCACTCATTAAACTTAGAAGAAAAGAGGTTTAACCTTAAACTACTGTGACATTGGGGAATGTCTAGCTAAATTAAGCACTGTCTGTATCTTTAAAGCAAGTTGCTTTTCTCAGCTGCACACACAGATTTGTGCTGTCTCATGCACACAAACACAGTTCATAAAACAGATAAACTTACTTTTTTCAGGGATCTCCAATTCTGCCCACATTCATGCACCACTTGTGACATTGGGGAATGTCTAGCTCAGTGGTAGATGCCTTTTCAGTAAGTTCACAGCGAACAGCAACTTTAGTTTAAGGGCATGGTAGCCCACTTTTATTAAAAGGAACAAAATAAAGGAAAGTTCATACATGCACTTGGATGCCCACACAGGGTTTCTACTCCAAAAAACAATAACCAATGAAAAATGCCAAGCCACCTGGCTCTCTTCAGCAGCACTGCCACTTAGGCTTTACGCTTCAGCCCTCTTGGCCATAACAGGGTTCCTGTACAACTACTGTACCTCTTTTCAGCTTCCTTGCTGCTCAGGCCTTCCACTTCAGGCTCCCATCTGTCTCCTTTAGATGCACACAGCTTCAACACACACAGCATCTATCTAGAAAGTAGCCCCTCACTGCTCTGATCCTCAGACTTGGTTCTCTGGCTTTCACTAGTGCACACCTGCACTCTCTGGACTCCTGTCTCTCTGGGTGGAGCCCAAAACCCTAATCCTGACTCTGCTATAAGCCCAGGACCCACCTGCTCAATCAACCAGCCAGACTCCTGGCTGTTCCAAAAACCCGGTCCCAGGATTGGAAATTCCGTCCCACCCATAACGTTATGGAATCTCCGGGCTCCAGATCCCCAAATGGATTTTACAGACTTTAGAGGAAACTGATAAAACAGATTCTTCCACATTAAATACCCCTGGAGCCCCTCAACCTGCCTATTTGAGAACCCTGGGTGACAATTACTAGGACAGGGAACTGTACTATCATATATCCCTCTCCCTTGTTTCGAACCAGAGGGCGAAACGCATAGTTTCCTTTTGGCACCTATGTGCCAACTACAGCTTACGGAAGTCAAACCCTGTCCAACCTCACTTCTTCTAAAGGGGAACTCAACCCACCACTTCCATTGGTGTCTCTCTCTTTGCCCCCCTGTCAATTTGCTATGGGTTTTGAGACCTTCCCAACTCTTCTTCCGGTAGAATTTCCATAAGGACTTCCTCTCCTGAAATTTTAACAGAGTACCCCTGGTCTTTCTACCAACCCTTCTGCCTTCACGGTTCAAGTTTCCTCATTTCCCAAAACCTCTCTCAGCATTACTGTTCTGAGACTTGTTACTTTACTTGGTTACACATGTACTTGGTTCATCATTGAAAAGACATATTCAAACCAACATTACACCTCTCAATGTTGCACATGTCATCAATGCCTTTTTTTTCAGCATTTGATAGGGCAGAGTCTGCAGAGGGCACACATACCGGTGGGCCGCCATCACCCACGGGAACCTCACAGGATGTCACCTCCCCTGGGTTCAGTCACTCTGCAGGAAGCTGTCCTACCACTTGACCTGTTCTGATGCCAACTGTATTTTTATCCACCTGAACCGGCAAGCTCTCATCTGATCCACATACAATTTTTACCGCACTCCTTATCCCTTCCCCTGTCTCGGGGACCTTATTAGGTTTGTCACCTAAACCAAACATTGGACTGGGGACCCCAGTCTCTTTAACCACCTTAGTTTGAGCCCCGGTCAGGATCTCTGCTGCTTTCGGGTCCACACTTGGCCCTTCCATCCCATGTGGTTTTTCCACTGGTGCAGTATACACGCCCTTCACCGACAAATGACCAGCACCACCCTGGACCATAGCAGCAGAAATGCTTCCCATCTGGCTGTTGGGAGGTGAAACCACAGACATTTTAGGCTTATTACCCATTTCCAAGTCTCTCTCAAACATTATTACTTCTGGACGTAATCCAGCAGGATACGCAGTGGCAACTTTTAACAAAAGTAACAAATTCAGGAATAAACCATTCCTGTCCTGTTCTTCTTTGTTCTGTGCAGCCTGCCATTCCGTGCTCCACCTAGTAGTACTCCGCAGTACCAGACTGTCAGACTGTGGAGGAGACACACTAGTATAGATTGGCGGTACATCCCAAAGTTCAAGCATCTCTTTTAATGCTTTGGTTATAAACCAGGCCCTTGACTCCAGACTTATGTCCTTCCTGGGGACTTTCATGACACTGGGGATGCAGAGAGACTCACTTGCTGAGATTTGAAAAGTTGCAACGGTTAACGGAACCTCCTCCCAGCTGGAGGTAAACACAGCCTAGTGCTCCACCAGAGCGCTGCCAGGTGCTGGACTCATGCCTAACTTCTCAGGCTCAGCATCTGTGAACTGCTCCAGAACATTACCAGTGACAACATCACTTTGACAGTCCATGTCAACCTCAGTTTTGTGGGTCACAGACAAGGTCTCTGCTGTGCGCTAGCCCTTATTTGGTTCATCCTGCTCACGAGGGTTAACCTCTGCAGCAGCCACCGCACCTTCCGGTACAAGCTGTTCTGCAGTCCCTTCTGCTGGCACAGCAGAAACTTTGTCCACCTTATTTTTG
The DNA here is from genome assembly GCF_042186555.1 of Aquarana catesbeiana. NCBI lineage: Eukaryota > Metazoa > Chordata > Amphibia > Anura > Ranidae > Aquarana > Aquarana catesbeiana. The sequence goes on from NC_133329.1 coordinate 179,002,945, forward strand.
TGCATAAAAGCCTTATCAGGGAGATAAGATTTTTACCCCAACTATCCCAATCTATTGTATGTGCGCTCCCTTCAGCGGTACTCCTCAGCACTGATCCATCTGCCCAAGGAGACACATAAGAACAGACTGGCTTAGCTGCAGACTCATTACACCAGTCATTGTAAATTATGTCAGACTGTGGTAACACAGGTTAACACAGCAGGTTGCAGTACACCATATTCACCACCTTGCTCGGATGGTGTTTCATAAACCTCACACACTTTTGCATTTTTCACAGGTTCTAGTAACCCACCATTTAACCTGCACATTTTTAGTACTAGCAGCTTGCACTAACACATTTCCATTACACGGTACAGTTCTACATTGTCCCACCAGAGTGACATCATAGTTGTCCAGGGCAACCTCCGATTCCAATACATAAAGTTCCCTGGAGATTTCTGAGGACAACTGTGCTGTCTTACCACCAGTTGCTACAGGCAACGGCCCATTTGTGATAACTTTTGCTCTGAAAGAACCTGGGGTTTTCCCAACAGCAGCAAACTTTTCATTAACAGTAACACTTATAGAATTTTTAGCTCTTGCAGGCTGTCCTAGCCCACTGCCAACTTGAGACTGACATTCATTAGACACAACACTTTTAGTCATCAACACAGGTTCTGTTTGGACTTTAACCCCTGCATTCCCACTGGGTAGGGAAAGTCATTCTCAAGCGCACATTCAGTGGTCCCACTAACTGGGATCACTCTGACATCATGGACAGTCTCGTAACCAGTCCTTTTATACATGAAATCAGCAGTTCCAGCCATCATTTCATTAAAAACAGTCTTACCCACCGCAGTAGTTGGGGTCACCATCTTCATTTGAGTACGTTGTCATATGAACCAATCCTCTGCTGCACTTTTACTGGTCAACTCCCCCTGGTGGCCACAGGATGAAACTACAGCAGGTATCTCCCACTGTTTAGCACCCCCTGCAGGCACAACAGGAAACTCCTCCTTTTTGCTAGGGGTAACTGCAAACATATTTGCACAGGAATCTGGGCCTGCAGGCAAAACCTTTTGCTCAGCAACATTATCTCCAGCTGTATTCCATAACCTAGGGCAAGAAAATATGCCATGCCCCAACTGGCCACATTCCAGGCATGGTACTGGATGATTTTTTTCCAAAGCACTTCTCTCCTGGTGATTCCCCGCTGGCTGGAATGCACAGGCCTCTTTGTGGGGACGCTGAGCCAAATCTCCACTACAGCTCCTCCTTTCAGGCACAACTTTCACTCCTGGCGCCATGGGAGACCGCACTCTCACAGCAGAACTTTGCTGGCTCTCTCCAACATGCTGTATGAGCTCCTCCTTAAGCCACTTGCAACGATCATTATTAGACATAGCCTATGGTACACAGACAGCCCGCCTGGCTTCCTCTGCTTTGCTATAGGCAACCACTCTCGGTCTCAGCTTTAGATCAGCCTCTCTTCTGGCACATAACACAGGCTTCCCTCCGTTGGACCCTGTCTCAAGCTGTGTCACTTTCACACTTTTTGCAACAGCTGCTGGTTTAACTGCAACAGCGTTGCCAGGGGCAACAACACCCATCTCCCAGGTATGGACATCTGGCAGCTCTCTCTTTGTACAGAAGGTTGGCTTGCCTTCCACTTTAGCTTGGTCCATTCCTGCCAGGTGCCGCTTGCACCAATCCACTGCAGATTTAAACGCTGGTGGACTCTCCATACCAGCAGTCACCTGTGCACTCATTGCACCAGTGTTGCTAGGGACGACCCCAGCCCTTTTTCTCCTTGGTAAACTCTGATCAGGCATGTATGGGGCTCGGTCGGGCGGTAACAACCTCTCCAGCCACAGAGCTCTCATTTCTGCAAACCTTGCTTCTTTTAGGAGCTTTGATCACCCCATACTTATGCTGGCCATACACTATACAGAAAATCGGCCGAACCCATTTTCGAAAAAAGAACGTTCGGTAATGACCGCAAACGATCACGCCATCAGGTAAGTAAAGATTTTCGATCGTTAAATCGTTTATGAACAGCAATGTATCGTTTTTTCGTTCGTTTTTTTCATTTATAAAAGGAAGCGTCAAAATGTGTTTGACCTCTGTACTGTGACTTCCTGTGTTTGACGAGGAGCAACATACGTTCGTGCGTACGTCGGAACGAACCCTCTACCTACAATATGGATGTGGATGAAAGGACCATTGGCATAGTCATGCTTGGAGTGATGGCTATCCAACAAGCAGAGGAACCCATAATCAAAAGGCGAAGGTTATGGAGTAAAGAGTGGCTCAAGAACCGGGATGACTTCTCTCATATGAGATTGGTTCGAGAGCTCCAAGAAAACAATCCCGATGACTATCGGAACTATCTCAGGATGCCTGATGAGTCCTTTCAGCTCTTATTGAGTAAGGTGTCACCCCTTATTACCAAAAAAGACACCGTTTTAAGACCAAGCATCCCAGCAGAGCAGAGACTGGTAGCAACACTTCGGTTTCTGGCAACTGGCCGAAGTTATGAAGATTTAAAGTTCACTACCGGAATCTCTGCCCAGTCACTTGGCCGCATCATACCAGAGACCTGCCAAGCCATTATAAAGATCATGCAAGAGGAATACCTAAAGGTAATGACACACTGCTTTTATTTTTAACTCTCAAACACTGTACAGCTTGCTTTGTTTAACTTTGATTTTAGAAGCTCTAAACATATCAGTAAACTCAAACTAGTTCATAACATGTCAAACTGACAAACATAACATATTTAAACTCAAATGTATGTTATTCACAAAGATGTGTACTGATAATCATGTCCCCAGTTGCTTTGTTGACGATCCTGCTGTGGGAATGGTACGTTCCACGGATGCATTTGTTGAGGTACTTGCAATGATTGTGGGTGTGTGGTTTGCAATGATTGTGGGTGTGTGGTTTGCAATGATTGTGGGTGTGTGGTTTGCAATGATTGTGGGTGTGTGGTTTGCAATGATTGTGGGTGTGTGGTTTTGTGCTCAGCTAAGTGTGTATTTGTGGTCAGCTCCCCCCTTAACCCTTTATTAAGAAGTTGAATGAGTAATGGTTCCAGTAATTGTTTTTGGTCTTCTGACATCCTGCGCATTTTCTTTGCTGCAAATGCACCCAGGTCATCACATTCATCCTTCTTCTGATTTAACGCTGCAGATGCTTGTAGTAGAAAGTTGCCTGTTGCATCTTGCTTTGTCTTTCTCTTTTTGGTAATGCTTACTGGTGGTGATGTGACAGTTTGTGTTTCACTGCCAAATAGATCCTGTATAATAAAGTCAATTGTTTTAATTTTTTGACAATTAAGCCTTAGATTTTTTTGTAACATATATTTTTATCTTTGCACAGCTGCCATCATCTGTGGAGGAGTGGAAAGCAACTGCCAAACAATTTGAAGACTATTGGAATTTTCCAAACTGTGGTGGTGCCATAGACGGCAAACATGTTCGGATAATACCCCCAGCAAACTCAGGCTCATTCTTCTTCAATTATAAAGGCTACTTTAGTATTGTCCTAATGGCAATTGTCAATGCCAAATATGAATTTATTTATGTTGACATAGGGAAAAATGGCAGAAATTCGGATGGGGGGATACTAGAGAAGACCTCTTTTTTCCATCACTTAAAAAATGGACTTCTACATCTCCCAGTCCAAGAGGATACAGTTGAAGGTCTCAACTTCTCATTTGTTGCGGATGACGCGTTTGCATTATCAGAGCATATTTTAAAACCTTTTGCCCTCAAAAACCTGACCCCTGATCAAAAAATTTTTAATTATCGGTTATCTCGGGCTAGACGAGTGGTTGAAAACGCGTTTGGCATTATGGCCAACCGTTTTAGAATATTTCACACTGCAATAAATGTAGCCCCCTCAAGAATTGACACAATAGTACATAGTTGCTGTGTGTTACACAACTTCTTACGGCGTACTAGCTCCACCTACATGACCCAATCCCAGTTGGACCGGGAAGATATTTTGTCTGGGGATGTCACGCCTGGTGAGTGGCGTAATGACACCGAAGGCTTATTAAACCTAGGCCGTGCCCCACCACGTCTCTCCAGTCAAGTAGCTCGCCAGAGTCGCATTGATTATATGCAGTATTTTCTGGGTCCTGGAGCAGTCGATTGGCAAAACAATGTCTAAATGATATGTACATTTGAGTGGCTGCATTTATATATTATTTTATTTCTTAATACAGATGTTATGTAAGATTTTTCTTTAAATAAAAAAAAATACCAAGTTACATGTGCTTTGATTTTTGGCTGTATTCTCTTAAATGTTTAGTTTCAGATGTGTACATATAAAGGTGTATATTAAAACAGAATATTCAGACTTTACCTGACTGTCTGCCATTTCGTCAAATGTTCCATCTTCTTCATCTCCTGAAATATTCTCACTGATACTGTCTAAACTTGACACAGAGGGTCGTGCTTCCTCCTGGTCAGTCAGAAAACGTAGACTCTCAAAATACCACAGGCGTGGCACATATACTTCATCTGCACCTGCACCAGATCTTTTGGATTCATTAATTTTATTTAATTCTTTTTTGAAGATAGTACGCAGATTGGCTATTTTTTTGGTCACATAGGATATATCTGCTTTTGCATACACAACAGTGCATAGTTCCACTAATTTAGTATACGCTTCTTTACGTTTTTGCCGATCTGAGTAGTCTTTGGAGCGCACTTTCCATAGACATGTAAGGTCTCGGTACATTTCAATGAATTGTGGCAGGAAATGTGGTGATGTAAATTTGTCCACCATTGCTCCTGTATTAATAAAAAATGCAGCATTGTTCAGTTGCCAAACTACACCTAACAATTAATACCCTAGAACTATTGTACTGGTCTGCTTACCTTCACTTCTTAAATCTTCTGTGTATTGGCCAGTGTAATCCTTTTGTCTGGTCAGTGGCAAGACAACGTTCTGTTCTGTGTGTGTTAAGCACCATACACACGATCGGACCTTGTACAAACTTTCCCGTTGTTTTTTTTGGAAAAAGGGCCTTGTCTCTCTGAACTTGTATTGCATGCAGACGGTCTGACGTTTAGGCAACAAACACGAACGTAGTCACGTTACAACGTACGGATGACACTTCCAAAGAAGACGTAAAATTCTTCAGCGTCAACGCTTCGGGCTCCCTCTGCTAATTTCCAATTATTATACGTTTGTCAGTGCAGATTCGTGCGTTATCTTGCGTTTACGACCGTTTGTAAAATTGTATGACAACCAGCCATGTTACACAATCCTAGGAGAGAGTGTGTTGTTTATGGGCTTGCAGTTCTTGCTGTGACTCTAGCCCGGTCCAGGAATAGTCAGAGTAGTAGGATGAGGATTATTTGGGCCAAAACTTGGCTACTTAATCGTGACCAATTTAGCCATATGCCCTTGCTGCGTGAGCTGCAGGAGAATAATCCAAATGATTCTCTGAATTATCTCCGGATGACGGACTCCTGCTTTCAGCAACTATTGTCCTTGCTGTCCACCTATATCATGAAGCAGGACACATGCATGAGGGCTGCTATTCCAGCAGAGCCAAAGCTCATAGCTACCTTACGTTATTTGGCGACAGGGAGGGGTCCCCAGGATATCAAGTTTACCACTTGGATCTCTCACAAGGCTCTGGGAGTGATTATTCCTGAGACATGTAGTGCTATTATCCAAGTCCTGCAGAAGGACTATATTCGTGTAATTTTTTTGGATTTAATATCACCTTTGTGTTTTTCAAAATTATTTTAGAAATTTATTATTCCATCCTTCCCATTTTTGTAATATGCTGGGAATGAATGCCCTCTTTGTCCTCATGCATTCTGTAACTTTTTGGTGGCCTACATGCATATTTTCCTTCACTAACCTCACCAGCATGCTACCCTTGGCCCACACACACCTAGCCTAGTAACTTCAAACTGGTTTTTTTTAGGCTTCATTTTCATGTTTACCACAAACACCCTCTAAAATGTGTCCCAATATTATTCCTGTCCTTTAAATTCATGCAGAGTGCAAGATTCCCTTTTTGTTTGTGCAAATACTTATCCCCCCCCCTAAAAAAAAAAAACAAAAAACAGTCAACCGATATAACTACTCTATCTGCTGATTTTGCAAAACACATACATAGTATACCTTATTTTTTTTGGTAAGATTGCTGACTAAATTCTCCCAAGCATGTAGTGCAAGGGCCTGCAAGATTACCTTCAAAAGGTCAAAATGATACGTTCGTTAGGATGAATTTAGCATTATGAGGGGCTCACACCATCCCTGTGCTGTGCTGACTTCCTGTGTTTATAACTTTATCCTAACGAATAATCCTAATTAAGGAACATTGTTATTATTTTGTCCGATGTATGTCAAAATGTGTATAGATTTGAACAATGTGCCTTCTGATTGACGGATTTGCCCACTTCTTACCTGGCCACTGGCCTGACAATGTTCTAAAGATGGATGGTCAGGCAAAATATTAAATAATTTTTCATGCATTTAGCTCTCATGGAAGTGTAGAGGTTTACTTGTCAAAACCAGCTACCAATTCAACTCCCCCCCCCCCCTTAAAGTTTACGAATGTGCCACCAGAGGGGGTGAGGGAGCATATAATTAGAATGTAGCCTTTTTTGGATGTTGGGATGAATGGACGCCACTCTGATGGAGATGTGATGATACGTCCTGAATTTTAGGATATTATACAAAAAGGGACATTAATTTTTTAAAATGCTCTTGACAATATTGAGGTACTAAATTTAGGCTTTGGGGCAGATGAGGCTACATTGCCTCAGAGAAAAGTGATGAGCCTTTTTCCCCACCAGCTCAATAGGCTGTGATGCCAGCTAGGGCAAGTGCATGTGCTGGTTTGGGCTCCCAGAATGCCCGTCTTGTCATTGAACAATATATGGACTACTTTTTTACTTGCTGATTAATTAGTTTACTTCTTAATAAAATGAGATTTCCAAGGAAATACTGTTGTCTGTTTACTAGCTTTGCAAATAGCCTTGATCTTTTTCTTTTTTGCCACTAGTGCAAACCAACCTGATGTGCAACATGAGGTGCCAATCTCACTTTGAGCTAACTATTATATTGTGCTGTGTCTCAGCTACACACATTTTAGAGTACACTGTCAATGTAACCACAGCAACTTAACAAATATACTGGTATTGAGCATTGAAATAAAAAAACACACATTGTTTTGTTTCAAAAATGTTTTTATATGTGCACATTCCTGTGCGTTTTTTTCTTTGCACAAACAGGCATATTCTAAAAGTGAACTTTTATGACAACCTCGAACTTACAAAGTTCAACATTAACAAAATATTTTAAATTTTTATTTTCTGGATTTATTATAAACAATTATTTACACAAATTTTAGCATAAAAAATCTTAAGGTAAAATTTTTGAGTATTTTTTTTTTTTTTTTGATATTTTGTGTGTAATTATTTTTTCAGAATATATTTTTTTTTGTTTTTAATTTTTTATCTCATTTTTTAATCGAAAATTCTTGATAAATATTTAGATCAAATTTTTTTTTTTTGGTTTTTATATCATTTTTTTTGATAAAATTTGTATAAAAGATTTAGATAAAATTTAGGTTTTTTTTTTTTTTTTTTTTTAGATTATTTTTTTATCATTTTTTTGGGTAAAATTTTCTTCATTATTTTCTTAATTTTTTTTTTTTTTTTTTTAGATTATTTTTTTATCATTTTTTTGGGTAAAATTTTCTTCATTATTTTCTTAATTTTTTTTTTTTTTTTTGGCAATTAACAAACATAAACAATAATTTGAACATTATCATGCAGCAGGAAATGAAGAACATGATAGATGTTTATGGACGTCAAAAGTGTTTAGATTCTACCCAAAACATCTATCATGTCCTTCATTTCCTGCTGCATTGTGTTGAGACGAGCTCTCATGGCATCAATTTCGGCATTCCAGAGCATTATCTGACCTATGAGCCTTTGGGCGCTGTCTGTTGTAAAGTGGTCAGGTGGCTCTTCCACAACCAGAACATCACCTAAAAAAGTGAGAAAAAAACATGTATTTAGAAATATGCAGGCATACATAGATTACCTGAAGCTGGGGTGTCAGACACTCACCTGGTGAGGTACAGGCTCCCACTTCCCCCACCTCTCTTTCATCATTTGTGATGCTGGTGCTGGGTTCAGGTTGGGGGTCCCGTCGATGTTGTGGCTCCCGGCGAGGTTGTGGGTCCCGGGGATGTTGGTTGTCCCGACGAGGTTGGGGGTCCTGTTGACCCTGTTGTCGGCGTCTTTGATTCCCTATGAACAATTAAAAAAAGGTATACTTAGCACACAGATATTTATGGCCCGAAATAGGAATATGAAACATTGCTTTCAAGTGGTGTACAATTGTCTGTTTAGGAAGAGAACCAAGTTGAAGACATGAAACCGAGCCCTTTCTTTGATGGCCGTCTCCATCCAGCCTACCCTACGGCATTTGGGTCGCACGCAATATCTATGCTTGTTTGTTGTTAACCATTTTATTGCCCTCTCTATGTATTTAATATTGTTAAATAAAAAGTTTATTATTTTACATTCTTTTCTCTTATTCACCTGGAATACTTTAGCACCGCTATAATCCCCTGTCCCTTTACTCATTGGTTATGATTAAAAAGACCTTCGACCCCAAATTCAATACTTACCTTTTTGTGTGAAGTTTTTATGGTGTCCCACACTAGTGCTCCTGAGTCCAGATGTGTAAACAGCTGCTGTGTCCTCTCCTTACATTCCACTGAATTAATTAACATTTCAAAGACATCTAGACAACAATGTCTTTTAAATTCGTTCAATCACATAAATGATCATGACCAAAACAGTCATAAGCCTATATCAGTTTCAAAAAGTCGTATTCATTGGCAAACGATCACTGTTGGTCCTTACGAACGTTATTTCATACCCGCGAACGTTATTTAACCACCTACGAACATTCTGTATAACAGTCAAGAAAAGCACATGGAGAAGCAGGCAAGTGAAGAATCATAAATGGGACACACAAGTACTTACTTTTTCGAAGTTCCTTCCTTATTTTGAGGTACTGATCTGGCTCCCTGTTTTTCAGGTCAGACCAGCGCTTCCTCAGTTGGTCCTTTTTTCTATGGACCCCAAACTTCCGCTCCAAGGCCTTCACCACATCAGTGAGGATTTTGTCCTTGACCAAATTGGGATGTGCATATGGGCCATGTTTCCCATCATAATTTTTTTTTTTTTCAAGATTCCAACCATCTCCACCATCTCCTCAAATGTCATGTTGGTGGCCTTTCTGGATCTGCATTCAGACACATGTGTCTCCGCCATTGTTGCTCCTCACTACGCACCGAACAGAAAAGGGGCGGGCAATATTCAAGAAAAAGAACGTCAGGGGCGGAGTTTCAGGCATGCGCCGTCTATGTCAAGTTAACACGCGGTACGAACGAATGCGTGATGCCGTTCGGGTAGCGGAGTTTTCACGCATAGTGTATATCAATCGAACGAGCGTGTGATGTAAGATTACGTTCTGTTTGTGTGCGAGACAAAGGCAATCCGAGAGTCCCCGCGAAAAGAAGCTGGTTCTAAATTCTGTCGCTCCCGTTCGTAATTTATAATGACATTTTTTAAAGTAGAAATGTCATTTTGCTCTCTAACTGTTTTAAACAGGGGAAACATGCGCCCCTTTACAGGCATACTATAGACACCCCCCCCTAGGTAATACATTTAAAGGAATATTACACTTTTATTGTTTGACTTTATTCATTAGTAAAATCACTGTTCATGAAAAAATGTGTTTTTGGTAAACTTTTCTGTCCATTCATACATGTCTCCTGGGGCAGGACCCAGGTCACCAAACACTTTTTATGGCAATACCATAAATATAAGCCTTTAAAATTACCACTTATAATTATTCATGTTCAACTCCCTTAGACTTTAACGGTGTTCACGTGTTAAAACCAATTTTTGGCCTGTTCAAATGTTCTGGTGCAAAACTAACAGGGGGCTGTTGGTCTCATCCCTAATGGCAATTAGCTTGCATATTATGTCTTAAAATTATCACTTTGGAATTCTACCATAGACTTTTATAGGTTGGCAAATGAGAAAATGTTGTATGGGGCACACTGCAAACAGCCCCCCCCCCACAGCTGCCCTACTGTCAATGCAGCGTGACCTGTGACCAATACAGCGTGACCTGTGCCACATACAGCATGACCTGTGCCCAATACAGCCTGGTCTGCCTGTGCACCATACAGCCCCACATATGCTGAGGAAGAGGCAAGCTACTAGGATCAGCAGAGAGCGGGATTGGCCACTGTACTAGCTTTCATTTGAATTATCCCGTCTTCCCGGGGCTCATCACATAGCCCCACCTCTTGGCCCGACGCCTTTGATGACGTCACATGTCCCGCATTGGATCGGCGTTCTATGAAATGCACTGGCCCAAAAGGTGGAGCTATGTGACGTGAGCCCCGGGAACATTGGAAGTCCTAATGAAAGCTCTTACATCGGGCAATTCAGCTCTGCTGATACGGACAGCTCGCCTCTTCCTCTCCTCTCTCTTCCCCTGGCTGGGAGACTGTGCCGGCGGGGCTCTTATCCTCACTGGGCCCCACTCGGCTGCGGGCCCCGTAGCGCCTGCATGGGTCAATATGGTGGTAGTTACGACCCTGAATGCATAGTACTTTTTTGGGGTACAAAAAGTGAGTCCCATATCAATAGACAGCAGTGGCCAAAAAGGATTAGGACAAGAATGAGAAATGCTGGAGTCAGAATGATCTTCTTTCCTATTTGGACACATTACAAATTATAAAGTCATGACATGAAAATTGTTGATGAATGATGTCCAAAAATTTAAATGATGTTGGTTTTACACACACAAGAACTTTAGAGCCAAGAAGAGCCTGGGCCCAGCAGCCAGACAACAACTGAGTGCAGGATCCCTCCCCTGCGTCCTCCCAAAAAAAGGGCCAGGAAGAGCCAACATCTGGATGAGGCCACAGCTGAGTTCTTAACTAGGGCTACTTCTCTGATAAACACAGCACCCGATAGTGCTGAAGGGTTTGGCAGTTTTAATGCTAGTAAGCTCCGTGAGCTTGACGCAGATCAAAGGGAGCTATGTGAGGCTCTAATCATCCAGCTCTTCAGCAAGGCCAGGAAACAAGAGCTAACCACTAAATCTCATGTGTGTCATTTGAACAACACTCCTCCACAACAAACCTACCCACCACAGCAAGCCCACCCACCTGAGCAGCATGGTGGTCAGTGGCAAAATCAGCCCCAAGGATACACAACAAGGCCACTGGTGTGGGGAGTTTAGGGGCTAAGAATTTAGCAGGTTGAATTTTTGGATTTCAGTATGATTTAATAAGCTATATTTTTTCGTTTGATGTGTATCGTTTGCTCTTTTTCTTTTTAAATTATATTTTTAAATTGTGAGGACAGAGAACATGTCTAATAATTTTGTAAGTTTATTTATGTTGTGAATGCACAATAAGCAAAATGGCCTTAAAAAACAAACAAAAAGGATTGATATCACTAGAACACAAATCATAACTAAAATATGTTACAACCAGCAAAGCAGATTTATTCTTAAGCCATTAAAAATTCGTGATGGTCCTTGCTTCCGACCATGCATACGTGTTTGTACTTTGTACTAAAGTACAATGGTATTTTGGGCACACACGATCGGAGTTTTGTGGACAGAAAGTTTGTCCGTTCATAGCCAACAAAAGTCCGAATTAAAAAAAATTTGTCCGATGGAGCGTACACACGGTCAGATGTTTCTCCAGAACTGCTAATTTACATGTTTGTTGTCAAAAAGTCCGAGCGTGTGTACGGGCCTTTATATAGTTGGTGTTGACGCTTGGTCATGAGGTTTGGACGCGAACGTATTTGACACGAATATTTCCCTTCCGGGTTAAATTATTTTCAACCATGCGCAGTAGCAACCATTCGTTTTTTCACGGACGAATAACGCATTAAACTTGCAATTTATCGTACGTTCGGCATAAAATTTCCAAACTTGCCGTTCGTTTTTTTTCCACAAAAACGTCACAAAAGATTATCGATTTGTGCCCATTAACTTGCCGAAAAACGAACGAAGTGTCTATATGAACGATTTTTCGGCCGATTTTCTGTATAGTGTATGGCCAGCATTAGTCAGAACAACTTTGCACAGTCCAGGAAAAATTAAGCACTGTCTGTATCTTTAAAGCAAGTTGCGTTTCTCAGCTGCACACACAGATTTGTGCTGTCTCATGCACACAAACACAGTTCATAAAACAGATAAACTTACTTTTTTCAGGGATCTCCAATTCTGCCCACATTCGTGCACCACTTGTGACATTGGGGAATGTCTAGGTCAGTGGTAGATGCCTTTTCAGTAAGTTCACAGCGAACAGCAACTTTAGTTTAAAGGCATGGTAGCCCACTTTTATTAAAAGGAACAAAATAAAGGAAAGTTCATACATGCACTTGGATGCCCACACAGGGTTTCTTCTCCCAAAATAATAACCAATGAAAAATGCCAAGCCACCTGGCTCTCTTCAGTAGCACTGCCACTTAGGCTTTACGCTTCAGCCCTCTTGGCCATATAACAGGGTTCCCGTACAACTACTGTACCTCTTTTCAGCTTCCTTGCTGCTCAGGCCTTCCACTTCAGGCTCTCATCTGTCTCCTTAGATGCACACAGCTTCAACGCACACAGCATCTATCTAGAAAGTAGCCCCTCACTGCTGTGATCCTCAGACTTGGTTCTCTGGCTTTCACTAGTGCACACCTGCACTCTCTGAACTCCTGGAGACCTCCTGTCTCTCTGGGTGGAGCCCAGAAAACTAATCCTGACTCTGCTATAAGCCCAGGACCCACCTGCTCAATCAACCAGCCAGACTCCTGGCTGTTCCCAAAACCCGGTCCCAGGATTGGAGATTCTGTCCCACCCATAACGCTATGGAATCTCCGGGCTCCAGGTCCCCAAATGGATTTTACAAACTTTGGAGGAAACTGATAAAACAGATTCCTCCACATTAAATACCCCTGGAGCCCCTCAACCTGCCTATTTGAGAACCCTGGGTGACAATTACTAGGAAAGGGAACTGTACTATCACACTACGTAGAGGGTTCTTTACTGTAAGAGCGGAAATTCCCTTCCACAGGTGGTGGTCTCAGCGGGGGGCATCAATAGTTTCAAAAAACTATTAAATAAGCACCTGAACGACCACAACATGCAGGAATATACAATGTAATACTGACATATAATCACACACATAAGTTGGACTTCTGTCTTTTTTCAACCTCACCTACTATGTAACTATGAGCGCAGCGCCAGACATCATAAAGGTCTTCTGTGGTGATAAAAGATGTCAGAGCATGGGAAGGCTTTCGAGGGGTTTGGTAGAATCAATTGTAGAATCAATGACCCCATTAAAATATTTGCAAATAATAGGCTGAGATTTGTAGGGTTGTAGTTTGCGTGTTAGGGTGGGTCAGAGACTGCAGCATAAAGCTGAAAGGCTACTGAATCTCTAACGGCTATCAGGACCCAACATTTTTTAGAGTTTGCACTAGCTAAGAAGATGTGAGGAAATTTATGATAGGTGCATCGAGGGGTTTTAGAGTCTAAAAAGTGGGTCTCTTGGACACAGAGGATATCACATTTGGATGATAAGGCTTCCTTCCAAATAGAGATCTTTTATAAGGGCTATTGAGCCCTTTGAGGTTTAGGGACACAATTTTCATGGACATGAGGCTGGATGTATGGTGCTGATGTGGATGGGCTGCAGGTTATGAGCAACGAGAGAGGCCATACTTGCTGCATAGAGAGGTACAAAAATACAATGTTATCAATATGGGTGTCATACCTGAGATAGAGTAGGTCAGTATCAGAGAGAAAGAAAAGAAATAAGCAAAGAAGGTAAACGGAGTAACATATCAGTGCTGCATAGCACACTATACTTTGGGGAGGAGAAAGGTAAGGCAGTATTTCACTACCAACACTAGAACAAAACAACAGAGAGCAATCACAACAAAAAGCATAAAACAAGCAGCCCAACAGAGACAAGATCTGAACCTAAATTATAGGCCATGTAGAGGGTGCATGAATAGCCACCTCAGCGGGACTAAGTATTGTCCACTGTGTGCCAATCTCCGCTGATATGGGTCAGGGGTCCCTGGACAGGAGGATCTGCATCTGGATCAGGAGATGGCCCCAATTGTGAAGTTGCTTGAGCCTTTGTTTCAGATGGAGGATGGTATAGTTTTACCTTGGTAGGTGATGAAAAGTTTAGGGGGAACCCCCATTTGTACGGAATATTTTGTCATTGGAGAACCCTGGTGATAAAAGCAAGTTCCCTCCTTTTTGCATCGTGGCAGCATATATATCAGAATAAATAGAAAGCTGAGCGTAGGGCTCCGGAAAATTGGGTGTGTTTTTTGCCGTGGGTAATATTCTTTCTTTGACCTGAAAGAAGTGTATACGAGTGAGCCCATCTCGTGGCTTGTCTGCTGGGATATGCAGCGGCTTGAAAGTTCTGTGTGCTCTATCAATAATTACATCACTCTCCATCAGAGATGGGATCAGGGTCTTAAAAAACTGTTATAAATAAGGGGATATGTCTTGGGGAGCCACTGTTTCCGGGACACCTTCCTGGGGGAAACCATCTTCAAAATCAGCAAGTTTTGAGTGGATGCATTGTATCTCACACTCATGCTGTTATAAATAAAGGGATATGTCTTGGGGAGCCACTGTTTCCGGGACACCTTCCTGGGGGGACAATCTTCAAGATCAGCAAGTTTTGAGTGGATGCATTTTATCTCAGACTCATGCTTGTAGTGGGCATCCACAAGTTCATTATAGGCATCTGTGAAGTCAGAAAGTTGTCTTTCTACTCTATCAGTGTGGTCCTCTAGGTCACCAACTTGGCTTTGAATGCAGGCTATGGACTTGTAAATGGCTTTCTGGAGCTCTTTTTGTAGGGAGAGGAGCATTTTCTTTAATGTGTGCTCTGACACAGCATTGTCAGATACAGGCAGATCTGTCAGAGAAGCCCGTGTAGGGTCATCATCATCATCAATCAAATCAGTGTCTGCATGGAAGTTCAAAGATTTTTTCCTTACCGGAGAATTGTGGGTTGGAAAAGCAAAGGGAGAGGTTGCTGCCCTTTTGTTTCTATCCTTGCTGCCTACGCTGAAAGGACTACAGCAGTCTATGGAGTGCAGGTGTCCTGTGTCAGAGTGATGGGGCAGTAAGGAGGCCGCCGCTCTATGTCTGAAGTCAGAGCCATCTTGAGGTCCACGAGGCAAACTATAGGGGATAATTGATGATCGCTTTGGCTTTCTAGAGATCCCTGCAGGACACCCAGCTAGAAATTAACAGCTACACAATTAACAAAATGAGGATCAGGAATGTCTGGCCAAGAGTCAAAAAGGTATATGGGAAATGGGAATTATGAATAACGTCTATAATTTGAGTGCAGGAAGTCTTAAAAGAGGATGCTTACGGTTAGCCCCTCACATGGAACGTCAGACCTCCAGAAAGTAGCAGTTACATTGTCCAGGTAGTTATTTCAAAAGGTAATGTGGTGATTCCCATGTCCGTGGAGTCACTGGGTTGATGACTATATTGGCTCTGTAGAGAAGTTATAATATAGGAGGGTGAAAGAGGGGATCCGGTTGAGGCACATCAATATAGGGGTTACAGTGTGGCCCAAAAAACAGGGGTCATAAGGAGTTAATGATATCCAGATAGGCAGTGATGTGTGAGGGTGGCATAAATGGAAGGTACAAGTTTGTCCCTATGTAGTATACATCACTGGTCTGTAAAACTGTGAATAGGGAAGAGCAGGCATGCTATCTATCCCTGTCAGAGCAAATTAATCGATGTCTAACTTTTTAGCAAAACCTGGATGGAAGGAAATGGGAAACTGTAGGTACTCAACCTGAGATGTGTAAAGCTGTATGAGCTCCGTCAGTTGTTTCGTCGTGCTTTGCATTGCTGAGGAGGTTTTCGAGGGGCTTGATCTGTGGTGTGCATCCGAGAGGGTGGATTGAGCTCTGGAACTGGATGGTGATTGTTGACGAATTCAACGCTGATCCTGGATTTCCAAAGGTTTTCCCCAGGGTTGCCTCCATCTTGTCACTGTGGCGGAAGTTTGCATACCAATTGGGAATGTCAATTAGTGGGATACCCAGGGTTTCACAAATATGTTGTAGATCATCCGGGATTCATAAGAAGGCCGTTTGGCCTTGTGAAGTAGCGGAGAGGCAAAAAGGGAATTTCCACCTGTAGTGGATTCCCCTGGACCGTAGGACTTTAAGCAGGGGGTGAAGATCCTTGTGGTGCTACTTGGTGATTTTGGAGAGGTCTTGGTAGATATGAATGTTATCTCTATCATAAGAGAGATCTATTCTATTGCTTGCTTTCTCAGACTTTCCTCCCTTAGCCTGTAATCTACCAGACATAGTTACATAGTTTTGTTTTTTTTTATCCAGAAAACCGTCTTTATTTGAATACATACAGTCCAAAAATCAACAGTAGTCCTTATTCACCACATACAAAATCCAATAGCCATAAGGAACATTACATATTTATACCAGCCACCATCATCATAGAGCACATAGCTTAGATCCATAAACTGCCTTACAGTGCAACAGAAGTGTGAGTGACTTAGCCTCCTATTCATTATCCATCCTCTATACATCAAGATGTCAACATTATCCCACATTTAATCCCAGAATTCTGTCCATAATCAGATCTTCTGGGGCGAGCCCCGGTACCTCCAACCACGGACCCCATAATTTCTCAAAGTTCTCGTGCACCCCCTATACTGGTGAATAACTTTTTCCATTCCCATTGCATTTCCTACTGCAGCAATCCATTATTTGACCGTAGAGAGGATTCAGATTTCCAATGTAGCATTATCAGTTTACGGGCTAGAAAGAGGGTCCTCGTAAGGGCTTCTCTGGTGTGATGTTCCCATTCAAACTCCTCTAAAAGGTTCAGCAGGCAGTGTTTGGGATCTAACAGGACTGACAGCTGGAACACTGTGTTCAGGGTATCAGTCACCCCCTTTCAGTATACGTGTAGTTTGGGGCAGCGCCACAGCATGTGTATCAGATCACCATGATCCTGCTTGCATCTAGTGTATGTTGGTGTGGAGAGCAGTCCCATATTGTGTAACAAATGAGGTGTGTAGTAGACTCTCAGTAGGGTATACAGCTATGTCAGTCACTGAGTCACATTTAAGGAACAAATGGTCACTGTCTGTAGGGCTTCCTCCCACTGGTCCTCATCTAGTGGGCCTACGTCCACCTCCCACTTAATTTTCACTGTCAAATTTGTTTTTTTAAGATACTGGTGAAGCAGTATACTATAGCTTTGGGATATAAAGCCCTTTGAGGTCTCTGCTGCCTTAAGCTGAGAGAACAGGGGTACTAAAGCCATATTACATTCAGAAGTATTAGTCTGGCTATGAAGGCATGTCTGAGTTGCATGTAATACAATTGCATAAATATTGGTAGTTTAAACTCCTCCTGCAAAGCTTCAAAGGTCAGTAGTTCTCCATTATGGACGATTTGTCTCTGATATACAATACCATATTTTTTCCACCTAGCTCCATGCTGCAATTTGGCCAGCTCAGGGTAATGCTGCGTACACACGATCAGAAATTCGGCCAGCAAAAGACCGCTGAGAGCTTTTGGTTGGAAAATGCGACCTTGTGTATGCTCCATCATCAGATTGAGAGCATATTCTCAATTTTTCTGACGGAAAAAGTTTCTATTGGAAATTCCGTTTGTGTGTATGCAATTCCGACACGCCAAAAACCACGCATGCTCAGAATCAAGTATGAGACGGAGCCGCTCAGTCTGGTAAAACAACCGTGCGTAATGGAGATGGCACATTCGTCACACTGCAAATTATTAAATCTTTCAATGCAGCGCATTCTCTTGTTCTTTATAATGCTAGAAGAATGAAGTTGTTTTGCTGCTCATATTCACACAGACTTCTCACAAACGTATTTCTTTATTATTTCCTGTGATCTCATGAATAATCTTTTTTGTTTTTCAAGCCAGATCACCCCAATAATGTTTAGAATTAATTTTTATAGTATTTTTTTTTAAATTAAGATCTCCTGTTGTTTTTTGTTTTTTTGAAATTATTTTATGTTTTTTTTGTATGTCACGTTTGCACAAAACCATTATTATCTTGTATTTGTAAATCTCAAGGAGGTTGCTTGGTGTCCCTTGTTAATTTGACATGGTATTTTTGAAATGTACCTGCCTACTACCAAACAAACTGTCCTTAAAACACATAGGCAAGTATTTCTGAAAACAAAATATCCATTTATTCTGGGTCATAACAAAATAAAGAGGAAGGCAACGCTGGAGAAACTGGTGAAATTTGACAAGCCTTTGCACCCCAGGGCACACATCAACTATTTTAATGCAAAATTGGTGACTTGAGGAGTCCATATATAAGGAAGTACAATCTGGTCCAAAAGTCCAAGAGATCATGAACAGCTGCAGATGACATACATGTCCCCAGACTGTGGTCATACAAGAGCCTGCATCTTTTGTTAGACCAGACTGAACCCAGGCCATCACTCTCTGGTCTTCCTTAGACGCTTCCTTCCAGGCTGTGGCTGTGGTGTTGGAGGTGTGGCAGGAGGTGGAGGAGGAGGAGCAGGACCTGGAGGAGGACCATGTTTCAACTCACAAATGTGGCTTTGACTTTTGAGTTGGCCCCTTAACCCCTTATTTAGGGCTTGTAACATCACTTCATCACATAAGAGGCGTTGGCCCTCCTCCATTTCCAGCATTTTGCAGGCTGTAATGTACGCAAAGTCCTCTTGAACACTGTGGGAGGTTCTAAGGGCCACAGTAGCCTTCAGAAATAGGCCAATTGCTGCCTCCTTCATGTTACTCCTCTTCCTGCCACTTTTTGGTGGAAGGCGAAGGGGAGGGACCTGCTATTCTGGTAGGCTACTGGGTGCAGCCACCTCCTGGCTGCCACTTTCCACGGCCTGGCTAGGGACCTAGTTTTAGTTCTTGGTTCATCAATCACAGACAATTTTCATCTCATGACTGTTGCAAATTGAATGTTAATAAATAGGAACGACTAGCATTATGACCCCAGCATTTTTCATTCTTGTCCCAATCATTTGTGACCACTACTGTCTATTGATATGTAAACCACTTTGTGAAATCAGAAATTTGTGATCAAAATTAGCATATATTTAACATCAGTAATTTGACAACCAGAAATATTTTGAAGAATGCTATACCTGGCTCAAGCTGGGCTCCTCCACGTGTTGCTGCCTGGAAGGCCAAGGTTGGATGTTAGAAGCCTAAGCTGGGGGGGAAGGAAGTGTGGAAGGAAGATTGGAGAGTGCTGGCCTGGGTTCAGTCTGGCCTGCCAGAAAATGCAGTCTGTCATAGTACCACAGCCTGGGTACATAAATGTCATCATCTGCAGCACCTGATCTCAGGGAATCCTGTACCTTCTTGAGCTCCCTATTATAAATGCTCCTCATGCCACCAATTAGGGCCTTCAAACAGGGGATGTTTGCCATGGGGATCACCGGCTTCACAAATTCCACCAATTGATCCAACGCTGCCTTCCTCTTTGGTTTATTGTTATAAAAGGGGTGGTTTACCTGCCACAGACAGGGCAGCTCCCTGTATTTATCAATGAATATGGGCATAAAGTCCTCGTCATTGAATAGATCCATTTTCTCTGCAAGACACAACACTAATGTCAGGCTAAACTCTCCTAATCTTGACCCAATATAGGCCTCAATCTATAAGCAGTATAGGCCATTGATGCACAAACTTAAAATTGTACCTTCGTTATAAAGATCACAGATCATACGTACGACGCACGCATGTTACCCTTTATATACACTGTGCATGCGTGAAACTATGCCCGTGTCGCCCGCCCCTGACATTCTTTATCGAATATTCCCCACCCCGTCTCTTTCGTCGCAGTGGGAGAGGAACATGGCGGAGACACAGCAGGTGCTTTATAGCAGTAACGAGGAGGAAAGCTGGAGCAAGAAATGTCCCGATTCAGGAGGAGGAGATTTAAGGCCTCAAATATGTCCTTTAAAGAGATGGCGGAGATGGTCGACATATTGAAGAGGGCTGACTATGCTGGGAAGTATGGACCGTACCTAAACCCAAATGTGAGAAAGGCCAAGATCATGACTAAAGTTGTGAAGAGTCTGCACAGGAATTTTGGGGTACGACAATCCAAGGAGCAATTGATCAGTATAGAAGGATCAAGAAAATGCTTCTAAAAAGTAAGTACTTGTCGTGTGTTCCTATTCTTATTACTTGCATGCTGCTCCATGTGCTTTTTTTTACTGTTGTACAGTTTAAAATGGCTACTTTCATGTTCGTGGGCACAGTAATCGTCCGTAGTAAACATCGTTCATTTGCCAACTAAATACAATGTTTTTGCCAGATACAGGGTTAACTACATTTGGTCATGATAATTTGTATAAAAAGAAGTTTAGGACACTGTTGTCTAGATGTCTTTGAAACTAGAATGAATTGCAAACTTGATTCAGTGGAATGTAAGGAGAGGACACTCAGCAGCTGTTTACACATCTGGACTCTGGAGCACTAGTGTGGGACACCAGAACACATTTTTTAGGGTGACCCACACAGGTGCTCCAGTGGATACTTGGGGTGTCTCCATGTCTTAAACTTGTCCAAAAAAGGTAAGTATTCCAGCTTGTTTAAGGGAATTAATCATGTCTTCAACGTGGAACTCTGCCCAAACAGACAATTGTACACCACTTCCAAGCAATGTTTCACATTCATATTTCTGTTTACAAATATCTGTGTGCTAAGTATACCTTTTGTTTCATTCTCATAGGGGAGAAAAGTCTCGCTCCGTCGGAGGACACCAAGAACCCCCCACCTCCTGAAGAAGGGGAGCAGAGTATTGTGGTACCTCAGGATGTGGAGGAAGGTGAGGTGGAAGAAGTGCTTGAATTTGGCACCAAAACAGGTCAGTGTCGGACACCACAGATTTAGGTAATAGATGTATGCCTGCATATTTTTAATACATGGTGTTTATTTTATTTTAGGTGATGTTCTGGTTGTGGTACCAAAATCCAGTCATTTCACCAGTGTTAGTTCCCAACGGATTATCCAGGAAATCATGTTTTGTAGTGATTTGGACATTATCAAAGAAAAAACCAAGGAGACTGAACAAAGACTGAAGAACATAATTGATGTACTAGGGAAAATTTAAATCCTAAAAAGATTCCTGGATTTTTTTAAATTTTTTTTTTTTAAAAATGTATCTAAAGTTTTAATACAGTTTATAAGCCAAATTTTGAAGATGCACACAGTGTGTCAACATGCTATCTGCCATCAGGGGATTTCAATGTACGTGTTTTTGTGGGTGCAACCCCTTCCTCCCAACTCTAGTAGGTGAGAGGAAGTGGTTGCACCCCCAAAACACATCCATTGATCCCCCATGATGGGAGATAGCACATGTTGACATTAGGTATGGGATCGGAAAGGAAATCCCCATTTTGACTCACAATTTGTGTGCATCTTCTAAATTTGGCCTTCTGATGAAGGCAAGATTAAGACCTTTTTCACACTATAAAATGTCTGATCTTGCCTTCTTTTTTGCAATGTTGAACTTTGTAAGTTCCAGAGTTGTGTATGTTATGTCTGTAAACATGCCTGTTTTGGTATTTTTTCATAAATTTCAAGGTAAAACTTTGAAAAAAAATGATGTGTTTTTTTTACCGCCAAATGTTTTATAAAACGCACATGTGAATGTGCACTGAGTAAAAGCTTTTATACTCAACAATGTGTGGCTTCTTCTTTCAATGATCAATACCATTTTTTGTGTTAAATTGGTGTTTACAGTGACAATGAGTGTTATTTAATAATGGAAGAACCACTTGGCACTACAAGTGCACTAGGAAAACCTAGGAGACAGCAAAAATAAACCCAAGCAGTAAATGAAAATCAAGATTTGATCTGATAAAATAGAAAATATATTCAAAATGTGCTTGCATAGCAATGGCCCCCCTACCCGTAAAATATTCTACATATTTTTCTCGCACTTCACAGGCGCTTTGGGGGGGGGGCAAGCCAAGACGGCCAGCTTCCATTGCCGTCATTGGATTTTCTGAAAGTCCGGCCTCAGGCCAAACAGAGGCGACAACAACCTTGTTGTTTTCCATACCCGTCTGGTGGCCGTCCATGTAGGTTGCCCTCCATGAACCGTCCGCCACGGTCCCCGGTTGGAGGTGTCTCCCGGAGCCTCACCACCACACCATCAACCTACATACCGTAGTAAGTTTTTATCATCAAACTGGGGGTTTAACACCCTACTCCCACTGTTATCTCCATATACCTACAGTATTTTATATACTTATATCCTTTTTATAATTTTTTTAGCCATAACACGCTCATGCTCCTGATGAGTTGCCTATTAGGCACAAAACGCATCGAGCTATTAGATGCCGTGTACCCCAAATTTCATCTTCAACCTATCATAATTATTATGAAACCCCTACCTCTACAGGCTGAGTGAGGCCATAGGCCCTGCAGGCATTATCTTTTACTATGATTTTACACAACCTCATTTGTGGTGACCTAGGGAATTTGTTACTCATTTTACCTCAAGACTTTGTGTCTTTATTGTGCATACTGGTTTTAATCATGTATAATGTTTACCTTAAATCAGTGGTTACACTTTGTCTATTGTTATCATCATGTTCATTGTATACCTCAATGCTAACACTGTCTACATGCTTAATTGACTTTTATCAATAAATTCCCAGGGTTCACCTATTTATCTGTTTGCAACCATGTGCTTCATTCAAAGTCCCACTTCCCATGCTCCCCCCTTTTTGATGTTATAACTTGCATTATGTCTTTTTAAAAAACTGTGCAGGATGCAGCAACATAAAATGATATGGTTTAGTTTGTATTCCGCCAAATCTATGGCTGTTTGAAATAGGCGGAACCGGCTAGCCAGGATCCCAAATGCCTTTTCCAAGACTCTTCTGGCTGTGATCAGCCGGTAATTAAAAACCCTCTTCTCCAGGGTAAGGGTCCTCTGGGGGGAATGACCTCATCACATGGTCACCCAGACCGAATGCCTCATCTGCAACGAAGACAAATGGCAGTCCTTCCACGTTCTCCTCCGGAGGTGGCAATCCCAAGCCACCACTCTTGAGATGTCAATAGAACTCGGTCCTGGCAATTACTCCACCATCCGGCCATTCCTCCCCACGTCCACATATAAAAACTCATATGTCGCCGCCACCACCACCATCAACACAATACTATTAAACCCCTTGGTGGGATGATGTGGACGTGCTTCCCATCGATTGCCCTTCCGCATTTAGGAAAGTCCCACCGCTGGGCAAATTGGGAAGCCACAGTCTGCCATTCCCGTGGCATTGAAGGAAACTGTGGAGTCAAACAAGAAAAACAAAAGTGAAGAGAGAAATAAAGCTCTCTCTGGTAAAATGGGATTTTTGAGGGGAGATAATGTGTCTGTTAACGGTGAGCCAATCCAGCAATGGTTAATATAAAAGTATACATTTTATTTGAACATATTTAAAATATACATTACAGAAATAGCAATCAAACGTCAGGATGACCATACAATAGCTTGTGTTCAGAAATCATTTGTGATCAGCCAGCCAACATGTTTTGCATATACTTTGCTTCGTCAGGGCATTAGGGACATCACTGATTTTCTCTAGTCTATTGCAAGTCAGAAAGACAAAAGAACAGCCACCTCCACAGCCAGATGCCCCCTAGTACATCACCCGGAGCAAAGAACCCATGGGTGCCAGATTCCGGTGGGTAGTGCCGATAGGGGAACTGGACCGTGCAGAATAATGGGCAGAAGTCTAATAGTGGAGTACCGAGGGACTATAAGATCCTGGGGTTAGCAAGGGCAGCCAGCGCTTGCCAATTCCGATGGGGCACTGCGGGGTGCAGGGTGCACACAATCTGAACAGCAGTAAAACGATCTGAAAAAGTAGGAGTCTGAAAAGCGTGAATCGTCTCTCACCAAACGTTTACTAACATGAGATAAACACGAGATTAGCAGAAGGAGCCCAAAGGGTGGCTCACTGGCTATTAAACTTCCCTTTTCTAGTCCCATCGTACGTGTTGTACATCACCGCATTCTGGACAGTCAGACTTTGGTGTGACCGTATGTATGCAAGACAAGCTTGAGCAAAATTCCATCGGAAAAACCATCATAGCTTTTTCCAACGAGAATTCTGATCGTGTGTACGTGGCATAAGAGTAATTTGACCAAATGGGACTAAACTCAGTGATGCCTGCCGCACCCTGAAGATATCTAGATTTGTTCCATATTTTCTGTATTAAACTATACGTAGGGAAAGTCTTTTGGGGTTTTCCAAAAGCCAAAGCCTCAAGGCCAGTTCTGCGACATTGGTGCATCAGTTGTTGCAGTTGTGATGCTAAATAGTACAGCCACGGGTTTGGCAATGCAAGGCCTCCATCATCCTTAGGACGTTGTAGGTGTTCCAATTTTAATCTAGGGGGGCGATTTTTCCAAATCAGTGTACGGAATATAGAGTTTACTGTCCTAAAGGTTTTATTGGGACCACCAGGAGAGAGTTGTGAAACATGTATAAAAGCTGGGAAACAGGAATCATTTTAACAAGATTCACTTTGCTTGCAACTGACATACACAAAGCGCTCCAGGATTTTACGCGCGATCGGAATCCTATCAGGAGGGGAGAGATGTTGAGCTGACTGTACTCTCTAATTTGTGGGGTCACCCATAGCTCCAAATATTTAAAAGAGGTAGCTATTGGGATTGTCCCCCACTGAGTGCCCATGCTGCAATTGTTCCTCGTCTATTGGCATCAATGCAGACTTGGTCTAGTTAATTTTTAGGCCAGGGAACTTCCCAAAACGAACTATAGTATTCATCGTCTCCTTCAGGGATTGTTTCGTATCTCCCAGTAGAATCATTGTATCGTCTGCATAGAGCATCACTTTCTCCTGACCATCACCGTAGCAGAAGCCAGTGATGCTCGGGTTGTCCCTGAATCGCCAGTGGTTCTATTTCCAGGGCAAACAGCAGAGGCAATAAAGGACACCCCTGTCTGGTGCCCCATCCTAGAGCAAAGGGCAGCGACAGTCTACCCACCTCTCTTATAGCTGCCTGGGGGCAGTAATTCAGCAAGCGCACCCAAGGGATATATACCTCTCCAAAGCCAAATCGTCTCAACACCTCCCAAAGGTATGGCCACTCTACACTGTCAAAGGCTTTCATAGCATCTAGGGACAGCAGAGCTCTGTGACCAACATTATCAGCTTGAGACTGCATATTAAGAAAAAGCCTTCTTAGATTGACCGCCGTGGATTTATTAGACATAAATCCAGCCTGGTCCGGATTTATAATCAACGTAATGGACCTTATTTAGCCTAAGGGCCAGCACTTTAGCTAATATCCGATTGTAAAAGTGATATAGGTCTATATGAGGCCGGGTCTACGGGGTCCTTACCAGGTTTTAGTATCAACACTATGTTGGCTTTAGACATAGAGGGCGGCAGGGTGTTTTGTTCCCTAGCTGCATTGAACACCCCTAGCAATCGGGGTAGCAGTAATTCTGAGTAGTGTTTATAAATCTCCATGGGGAGACTGTCTCCCCCCGGAGCTTTACAGTTGGGAAAGGCTGCGACTGCTATCTGTAATTCCTCTAGCGCGAACAGGGAATCGAGTTCTCTACTTTGAGACTTTGAGACATGGAAATGTTATCTCAGATAGGTAATTTGTCAATTCCTCATGATCATACCCTACGATCTAGATAGTGTCTTATAATATTCCGCCAGTGCCTGTAGTATCAGATCTGGGGAGTGGACAAGGCACCGGCTATAGTTTTTTATCACTCCAATAGCCGGGGATCTCTGTTTTGCATTGGCAGTTCTAGCTAGGAGATGGCTCGTTGTCTCTCCCTCCTTGAAAAATGCTGTTTTGGAGAAAAAACTCTTTTTTTCCGTTGATGCGGCCATCAGGTGTTCGTACGCAGATTGAGCAGACTGCCAGGCCTCCCTGGCGGAGTCAGTAGGATCCTGTACATTTTTCAGCTCAAGTGAATGCACTTGTCGATCTAATTCACCTCTTAGTCCCTCAGAATGCTTTTTTACTTTAGTAATCTCAGCAATAAGTAGGCCCCTATGGTATGCCTTAAATGCCTCCCATTCAATAAGGATAGATTCTGGATCATGTTGGACAGTAAAAAAACTCTCGGATGCTCCACTCCAGTTCCTTGGCAGAGGTAAATAGCTTGAGCCAAAAGGCGTTGAATTTCCAAGGGGCCTTTGGTAGTGTGGACAATGGTGCCACAATAAGGCATATCACCATATAGGAATGGTCTGACACACATCTGGGTTCATAGGAAATTTCAGAAACCAAGGGGATTGCCGAGTTGCCCACTGCAAAATCTATCCTTGAAAGAGCCATGTGACTTTGAAAAGCGGGAGAACTGTTTCACTGCAGGGTTTCAATGTCTCCATAGATCTATCCATCCCATTTCCTGTAGTATTCTTGCCAGGTGGGTCTCCCTGTGTGAAGCGAGCACCCCCGAGCATGCATGTTTGTCTAAACTGGGATTTAGCAAACAGTTGAAATCCCCCACAAACAGTAGTGGGAGGTCCGGCTTTCCTTCCAGAAATTCCATGAAAAGCCGGAGCACCCGAGAATCAAATGGGGGGGTTATGTACACACATGCCAAAATACATTTCAGGAGCCCAATGCGGCAGTATAAAAACACAAACCTTCCTTCAGGGTCTACCTTAGCGGCATACTCCTGGTAATCCAGGGACCTGTATATCACAACACTCACCCCCCCCCCTCCCCCCGAGAAAATGAGGTGTGAGTGGAGTGGTACGCCCAACTTATTCATGGATATTTCAGACAGCTCTTAGTCCCTGCCGTCAGATGCATTTCCTGAAAACATAAAATAGCAGGGTAAAATTTTTTCAAGCATGCAAAGATCATTGTACGAGATCACCGGAATGTCCGCCATTCTAAGAGCATAGTTGGTGTACAGGTAGGGAATGCGACCTTCATTGTGAAGCAGTAGTCGGCAAGGGCATATTGGAAAGTGTGGTGGCAATATACTGTGACACCAATGTGACCGGTAGTCATGTTTTCATACATCTCTGGACTGTAGAGTAGCCTGTAGTATTTTGAAAAGTTTAGGTTGCATTGATTAATAATACTCAAAGTGAAAATGCTGTTTGAGTGAAACAAAAACAAGAATGGACAATCCTATAAAACTAAAAAGTGATGCAAAGCAGTGCATTTACTTAAAAAAAGCACTTTTGAGTTCTTGATGGAAATAAAAGAGCCAAGAAAGTTCATATACTTGAAATGATGCATCAATATGTTCCTCCATGGTGGTACACAAGCATAACACCACTAGAAAAGTGTACAATAGGAAATAGGATAGTGCCTCCACCTCTACTACAGGAGATCAAATGCACCTGTGGCTTATTCCCCACCTTGGGTCTCTGTACAATACGCCAATGCTCCCAGCGTCATCACCATATGAACAGCCTCATGTACAGATTCATTCCATAGGTCCTCATGAAAAGACAATGAAGGCTTTGTCAGCTTGACTGTTTCTTCTGCAGCTTCCAGCTGCTACATCCTCACAGGCTTGGGTTTTTGTATATCCTGACTTGGACAGTATGGTGTGACCTGCACCTTTTACGGCTCCCTTCATGCCCTGAACCACTCGGGAGCCCCACCTGTACATGATGGAGAAAATGGAATTGCGCTAAAAACTGACATGCGCATAAATATTCGCCAATTCAGCAATAGATCCCTGGATGCATATCAAATGAGGTATAAGCATATCAAAGTGTCACAACCCCAAACAGTATAAGATAATTGATGTTAGAACAATTGAAAATAATAAAAATATTTGGTAAATATAAATATGAAAATAAATATAAACGTGAGTCTACACACATAAATGACTAGATCACCCATGTGGTAAATAAATACAATAATGTGAAAAAGGCAATTAAAAAGTTGTGTAATCCTTGCTGGTGTGAAGATAGTTCTCGATCCACCACCAAGAGTGAAAAGAGACTCATGATCTCCCACTACAGAAGATCAGAGAAAGCCTGAATAGGAATCATTCCTCCAGACCACAACCGATGAGCCAAGGTCTTTAGGGTTTATTGACAAAACCAGAACGTAGCCACCGGAGCATAGGTGTTTCAGACTGTTTCCTAGGAATAACCGAAGGCATCATGTGGTTATTTCTCCTAGGGGAAACTGCTGGCTCAGTCTCCATCTGCTCCAGCTCGGCTTTGGCGTAGGGCCTGTTCGTTGTGATCTATCCACGCAGCAGCTTCTCTGGCCGAATCAGAGAACTGAGCATGCCCTTTGGCTGTAACATGCAGTTTAGCTGAGTAAAGCATAGCATATGGTAACTGCAGGGACCGTAGGCATCTCTTCACATCCCCAAATTTGGCTCGGTTTCTCTGCACCTCAGCGGAGAAGTACGGGTAGAATGAAACTCTGACTCCGTTGTACTAGATATTAGCCCGTTCCCGGGCACAGTGCAGTACAGCCTCTCTATCTCGGTAATGCAAAAGCCGGGCCAACATTGACCAGGGGGGAGCTCCCTGTGGAGGTGGTACGCCTGGCACTCGATGGGCCCTTTTCGCTGTAAAAAATGGTGAGAACGCTTCTCTACCAAAGACATCTATTAACCAGTTCTTCATGAAGTGGGGTTTTTGCCCTCTGTTTTTTCTGGGAACCCAACAATGCGGACATTGTTTCTGCGTAAGCGACTTTCTGTGTCTTCTGCTCTATTGTAGGTTTCTTGGGCCATGTGATGGGCTGCCCTGGCCATCCTTGCAAGCAGTGGCAGCTTGTCCTCAATATCGCTTACTCTGCTCTCCACTGCTGTTGCTCTTTCCCTGACCTTTTGGAGATCTTGTCTTAGTAATGACGCCTCCTCGCGGTGTCCCCCAAACTGGTCCTTCATGATGTTTACCGAAGTTGAGCACATGAACAGCCTGCAGGATCTCTGCTAATGTGGGTTACTCCAGGGAAGGAGGGGAGATGTGTGGCTTCTGCAGCAGAATGGCTGGGGATGCTGTCTGTGTCATGTCCCCACTCTACCTGTGTAGTGTGGCCTGTAGACTCCTCACCACTTGCAGCCTCCCCAGTGTCTGTTGCAATTGTCCCATGTAGTTTTTGGGCATAGTAGAGCATGTCTCTGTAGTGCTCCTTAACCTGGGCCTTCAATGCCTTTCTTCTGCTCCCTTCTTTGGTCTTGTTGGCTGTTCATGGCATGCGCTGTGTGAGTGCCGCAGCCGCGATGCTGCCATCTTGGGAGTCTGGTCCCGCCATCTTAATCTGGCCTTGGCGGGTCTTCCCCCATGTGCAGAGGGCCAGCGGTGGGTCTGGAGCCAGCTGGGGAGCCAAGGAGAGCAGGATCGAGGATGCCAGGGGAGGATCAATGTACAAATCAGGCACGGAGCTGTGAGAAGTGCGTTCTCTCACATGCAGGTCTTGGCCACACCCCCCATAGTTACATAGTGTGGCTGAAAAAAAGACACAAGTTCATCTAGTGCAACCAGTAAAAGGAAAAAAAAAGTATGTGTGTGTGTATATGTATATATAACATTATATATATATATATATATATATATATATATATATATATATATATATATATATATATATATATATTGTAAGGGATTAGCTCAGTAGCAGGGTGTGCAGGACCCCCTGGATGGGTCACAGCACAGTAATGTAGGCAGGATCTTTGTGAAAACAAAACAGTGGTTTATTTCCAAGTCTATGGTTACAAGCCTAGGTATCAAAAACAGCAAAAAATAAACCAAAACAGAAAATAAACCCTTGCCACTTTGGGAGTCTGTCAAGTTCCTACATACCTGATGGATGAGCCCGAGTGCAGAGGAAGGCCTCCCCTTACGTATTTGACTCACGGCCCCTGGTAGAGCAGACAAGTGGCACGGGAGTGCAGAATGGTATGAGTGCCTGGCGGGTCAGCTGTTAGGAAGGCTGCTCCAAGATTACTGATGCTGCAGAGGTGAAGACCAGCTGGGCGGAAGATCAGAACAGCAGACAGGCTGGAGGCTGGAACACCCAATATCCACAGACACATACACCCAGATGTCGGGTCTGGCAGATAGTGGAACAGTCTAGTGGGGTGTGGATACAGGCAAGTGCAGGCAGGCTGGATCTCAGCACAGACAGGGGATGCTGGAGCAGGTGCAAAGGCAAACAGGTCGGGTCACAGACCGGGTCGGTAACTGGCGGACAGAATGGTATTCAAAGGAGCAGGCAAGTTCAAGGTCGGAGGTCAGGTGCAGGCAGAAAGCAAGAGAAGTTCAAAGGCAAGCCGGGTCATTCAGGAAGTTGATCACAGAGCAGATTAACAGGAGCAGGGGTCACAGGAAGCTGCAGATCAGACAGCACTGGTCCTGTCTGCATATCCTGTTTAAAAAGGCCATTTGGCACAGAGAATCGCATGTGCATCAGCACACACAGATGCACACCAGCTCTGGCAGCAATGTGATTTCACTGGGCACTTCCTGACAGCGTCTAACTGCAAAACACATCTACCTATGCGAACCTATCTACCTGGTCTGGAACAGCCTACCGCTGCCACAGAAAAAAGAGTCTTTTAGTCATACAGACTTAATCTCATCACTCAGAAGATGCTGCTCCTCAGTCCTACGCAGGGATCTGGTTTCAGGGTAGAGCACCTTGTTGAAGCAACCTAGGAGTTTTATAGAGCCCTAAGTGCGTCATCTGTTACACCTGAGCTCGTTAACCCTCATTGAGCCTCAAACAGTCTCACTACCCAGCAGAAACCCAAAAGCAATTAGTGTACAGCACAAATCTGGGACAAATATATCTCCCATCTTGGAAACAACCCATAGATTTTCCTGCCTTCCTGTCACAATATATATATATATATATATATATATATATATATATATATATATATATATATATATATATATATACACACACAGTATGTATATATATATATATATATATATATATATATATATATATACTGCCTTGAAAAAGTATTTATACCCCTTACATTTCTGTTTTTTGTCATGATACAACCAAAAACATATTTATTATTTATTAGGATTTTATGTGATAAACCAACACAAAATGGCACATAACTGTGAAGTGGAAGGAAAATGATAAATGGTTTTCAAATTTTTTTACACATAAATATGTGAAAAGTATGGTGTGCATTTGTATTCAGCCCCACTGAGTCAATACTTTGTAGAACCACCTTTTGCTGCAATTACAGCTGCAAGTCTTTTTGGGTATGTCTCTACCAGCTTTGCACATCTTTATTTTCTTCTTTGCAAAATAGCTCAAGCTCTGTCAGATTGAAAGGAGAGTGTCTGTGAACAGCAATTTTCAAGTCTTGCCACATTGGATTTAGGTCTGGACTTTGACTGGGCCATTCTAACACATGAATATGCTTTGATCTACACCATTCCAATGTGGCTCTGGCTGTATGTTTATGGTTGTTATCCTGCTGGAAGGTGAACCTCTGCTCCAGTCTCAAGTCTTTTGCAGACTCTAACAGGTTTTCTTCTAAGATTGCCCTCTATTTGGCTCCATCCATCTTCCCATCAACTCTGACCAGCTTCCCTATCCCTGCTGAAGAAAAGCATCCCCACAACATGATGCTGCCACCACCATCTCTCATGGTAGGGATGGTGTGTTCAGGGTGATATGCAGTGTTAGTTTTTCACCACACATAACATTTTGCTGACTAGAGCACCATCTTCCACGTGTTTGCTGTGTCACCCACATGGCTTCTCGCAAACTGCAAACTGGACTTCTTATGGCTTTCTTTCAACAATGGCTTTCTTCTTGCCACTCTTCCATAAGGGACAGTTTTTTTTGGAGTGCATGACTAATAGTTGTTCTGTGGACAGATTCTCCCACCTGAGCTGTGGATATCTACAGCTCCTCCAGAGTTACCATGGGCCTCTTGGCTGCTTCTCTGATGAATGCTTTTCTGTGTCTTGGTAGCTTTGCAGTTGTGCAATACTCTTCATTTTCGGATGATGGATTGAACAGTGCTCTTTGAGATGTTCAAAGCGTGGCATATTTTTTATAACTTAACCCTGCTTTAGACTTCTCCTCTCCACAACTTTATCCCTGACCTGTCTGGTGTGTTCCTCCAGCTGTTCTTCCCCTAGTATGTATGATGCATGCATGTTTTAAGTGCATAACTTTACATTTATCAACATTAAACCTCATTTGACACGTAGTTGCCCAATGAAACAGTGCACTGAGGTCGGCTTGTATGTTGGAAACATCCTGTAAAGATATTATTCCACTGCATGATTTGATGTCATCAGCAAACACTGAAATGGTACTTTTAATCCCAGACCCTATATCATTTATAAATATAATAAAAACTAAGGTTCCCAACACTGAACCTTGGGGTAAACCACTGATAACCTTAGACCATTCATAGTATGAAACATTAACCACTACTCTCTGAATTCAGTCTTTTAGCCAGTTTTCTATCCATTTACAAATTCATCTTTCCAAGCCTGTAGACTTAACCTTACACATTAGCCGTGTGTCGGGAATAACGATGGGAGAACGGTTCAGTCCGAGCATAAGTTCGGTCCGAACTTTGGTTGTTCGGATGTTCTGCAGAACACTGAACAATATGCAGTATCTGGTTACATAAACAGATGGATACACCCCCTCTGAAGCCCCGGGAAAGCCATGGGGAAGTCCCTGTGTGTCAAAGGGGGGGGGGCAGGGTCACCCAGGAACATCACTGTGTGGCCTCGCCCTCAGTTATATAAGAACTGCCAAATTGAAGACACGTCATACACCGGGTGCCACCCATGGAGGCAAGTCAGTCGCGGATATGTTTTTTTTTCTTTTTCGGTCAATCGGCAGAGCAAGAGAAGATGAATGGACTTTGTGGGACATTTTTATTTTTTTTATATAAAGGACTTGTCCCAAGCTGTGTCTTGTCTTTTTTTTACCATTTTGACACTTTGTTTGTAAAATGGTAGGGGTGCATATGTACCCCGTTACCATTTCACACAGGGGGGGAGGCCGGAATCTGGGGGTTCCCTTGTTAAAGGGGGCTTCCAGATTCCGATAAGCCCCCCGTCCGCAGACCCCCACAACCACCGAGCAAGGGTTGTGGGAATGAGGCCCTTGTCCCTATTAACATGGGGACAAGGTGCTTTGGGGGGCTACCCCAAAGCACCCTCCCCATGTTGAGGGCATGTAGTCTGGTACGGTTCAAGAGGGGGTGCGCTCTCTTGTCTCCCCTCTTTTCCTGCAGCCTGCCAGGTTGCGTGCTCAGATAAGGGTCTGGTATGGATTTTTAGGGGGACCCCACGCCAATTTTTGAAAATCTTTGGCGCGGGGTTCCCCTTAAAATCTATACCAGACCTGAAGAGCCTGGTATGGAGTTTGGGGGGACCCCCACGCAATTTTTCACCCCCCAGGTACGAAATTTAAAGGAATATTTCACTTTTATTGTTTCACATTAAGCATTATTAAAATCACTGGTCCCGAAAAAACGTCAGTTTTTAAAACTTTTTTTTTGCAGTGATACATGTCCCCTGGGGCAGGACCCAGGTCCCCAAACACTTTTTATGACAATAACTTGCATATAAGCCTTTAAAATGAGAACTTATTATACATGTTCTTGTCCCATAGACTTTAACGGTGTTCATGTGTTCTGCCAAATTTTTTGCCTGTTCGGTATGTTCTGGTGCGAACTGAACCGGGGGGTGTTCAGCCCATCCCTAGTGGGGAACTGTGTCAAACAGTTTGGCAAAATCGAAATATACTACGTCCACAGACAACCCTCTGTCCAAGGTTTTACTTACTTCTTCATAAAAAGAAATCAGATTTGTCTGACAACTTCTGTCTTTCATGAATCCATGCTGTTTGTTACTTGAGTTCTTGCTGGAAAAAAATATTCTATGTGGTGTTTTATTAAACCCTCCAGTATCTTTCTGACTATCAAAGTTAAACTAACAGGTCTATAGTTACTTGGTAAAGACTTTGATCCCTTTTTAAATATGGGCGCCACATTGACCCCCAACGCCAATCCAGTGGTACTATTCCAGTCATTAAAGATTTCCTAAAAATTTAAAAAAATGGCTTTGAAATGACAGAGCTCAATTCTTTTAGGATCCGTGGGTGTATGCCATCCAGTCCAGGTGCTTTATTCACCTTTATTCTATCTAAATATTTCTGGATCATATCAGTTTCAAGCCATTGTGGATCATTTGGGGTTGTGTCAATACCACCCCCATTATGGACATGAGCACCCCCATGCTCCTTTGTATACACAGAGCTGAAAAAGGTATTGAATAAATATGCCTTCTCTTAGTCCCCAGTCACCCACTCCAAATTATTTTGTAAAGGGCCTACATGCTTAGACCTTGCCTTTTTTACTATTATTATATTTGAAGAATTTTTTAGGGTTTGTCCTACTGTCTTTTGCAATCTGTCGTTCGTTTTTAATTTTTGCGTCCTTTATTTCCTTTTTACATATTCTGTTATATTACATATACATAGTAGGTGAGGTTGAAAAAAGTCCATCATGTCCAACCTATGTGTGTGATTATATGTCAGTATTACATTGTATATCCCTGTATGTTGTGGTCGTTCAGGTGCTTATCTAATAGTTTTTTTAAACTATCGATGCTCCCCGATGAGACCACCGCCTGTGGAAGGGAATTCCACATCCTTGCCGCTCTTACAGTAAAGAACCCTCTATATAGTTTAAGGTTAAACCTCTTTTCTTCTAATTTTAATGAGTGGCCACGTGTCTTGTTAAACTCCTTTCTGCGAAAAAGTTTTATCCCTATTGTGGGGTCACCAGTACGGTATTTATAAATTGAAATCATATCCCCTCTCAAGCATCTCTTTTCCAGAGAGAATAAGTTCAGTGCTTGCAACCTTTCCTCATAACTAATATCCTCCAGACCCTTTATTAGCTTAGTTGCCCTTCTTTGTACTCGCTCTGTATTTCCAGTACATCCTTCCTGAGGACTGATGCCTAGAACTGGAAAGCATACTCTAGGTGCGGCCAGACCAGAGTCTTGTAGAGCAGGAGAATTATCATTTTATCTCTGGAGTTGATCCCCTTTTTAATACATGCCAATAGTCTGTTTGCTTTGTTAGCAGCAGCTTGGCATTGCATGCCATTGCTGAGCCTATCTTCTACTAGGACCCCCAGGTCTTTTTCCATCCTAGATTCCCCCAGAGGTTCTCCCCCCAGTGTATAGATTGCATTCATATTTTTGCCACCCAAATGCATTATTTTACATTTTTCTACATTAAACCTCATTTGCCATGTAGTTGGCCACCCCATTAATTTGTTCAGATCTTTTTGCAAGGTTTCCACATCCTGTGGAGAAGTTATTGCCCTGCTCAGCTTAGTATCGTCCACATATACAGAGATCAAACTGTTTACCCCATCCTCCAGGTCGTTTATGAACAAAATAAATAGGATTGGTCCCAGCACAGAACCCTGGGGGACCCCACTGCCCACCATTCTGAGTGCTCCCCATTTATCACCACCCTCTGAACTCACCCTTGTAGCCAGTTTTCAACCCTTGTACTCAGCCTATGGTCCATGCCAATGGACCTTATTTTTGTACAGTAAACGTTTATGGGGAACATTGTCAAATGCTTTTGTAAAATCCAGATACACTGCGTCTACGGGCCTTCCTTTATCTAGATGGCAACTCACCTCCTCATAGAAGGTTAATAGATTGGTTTGGCAAGAACAATTCTTTATGAATTCATGCTGATTACTGCTAATGATACCGTTCTCATTACTAAAATCTTGTATATAGTCCCTTATCATCCCATTCAAGAGCATGCATACTACTGATGTTTGGCTAACTGGTCTGTAATTCCCAGGGATGTATTTTGTGCCCTTTTTAAATATTGGTGCTACATTTGCTTTTCTCCAATCACCTGGTACCATTCCAGTTAGTAGACTGTCAGTAAAAATTAGGAACAATGGCCTGGCAATTACTTGGCTGAGTTCCCTAAGTACCCTCGGATGCAAGCCATCTGGTCCCGGTGATTTATTAATGTTAAGTTTCCCAAGTCTAATTTTAATTCTGTCCTCTATTAACCATGGAGATGCTTCTTGTGATGTGTCATAAGGATAAACACTGCAGTTTTGGTAACTGAAGCCCCCCCCCCCGATTCCCTTGTGAAGATAGAGGAGAAGAATAAATTCAATACATTCGCCATCTCCCCATCCTTTGTAACCAGATGTCCTTCCTCATTTTTTATGGGGCCAATATGGTTTGTCCTCCTTTTTTAATGTTTACATACTTATAGAATTTCTTGGGATTTTATTTGCTCTCCTCAACTATGTGTCTTTTGTGTTCTTTCTTAGTCATCCTAATTGCACCCTTACATTTCTTGTTGCATTCGTTATAAAGTCTGAATGCTGATGATGATCCCTCAACCATGTATTGTTTGAAAGCCTTCTCCTTTGCTTTTATATGCGTTTTTACATTGGAGTTAAGCCATCCAGGACTTTTGTTCGCTCTTTTTAATTTTTTTACCCAATGGGATGCATTGGCTAATACCCTTTTTTAAAATGCTCTTAAAGTGGAGGGCCACCCTAAAAAAAAATTACATGAAAACGTTCCTAAAAATTTTGAGAGAAAAAAAAAAGTAACTTACCAGAAATGGCTGTTGCTAGGCAGATCGTCCTAATCTGCCACTTCCTACACCACGGTAATCTTCAGTCTCCGCCTCCTCGCATTGTCTTCTGGGGAATGGGGAATGGTGTGTTCTGGAAACTGTGTGCGTCCCACAACACAGCGCGTCCCATTCATAAAGCGCTGCGCGACTCACTCATGTGCAGAAAAAACGGGCAGTGAAGCCGCAAGGCTCCACTGCCTGTTTCCCTTAATTGGAATGGTGGCGCCGGAACCCAAGAGCCGAGGGATGGGTCAGCCTCGGGTGGCCGACATCGGGGCACCCTGGACAGGTAAGTGTGCTTATTAAAAGTTAGCAGCTACAGTGTTTGTAGCTGCAGACTTTAAAAAAAAAAAATCAGCTGGCCCACCACTTTAAACACTTTAAAGCAAACCCATCTCTCCTCCATGTTCTTTGTTCCTAAGATTTTATCCCAATTCATGCCTTCTTTGTAAATGTTATTCTTTGTAACATTTAAACGATGATAGTGTTTCTTCATTTTTATATTTTTTAAATACTCTTTTCTTATTATTTATAGCTTTTTTAACTTTGAATGTGAGCTACATAGGTTTTATTTTTAGCCTTTTAAGCGTATTGCCCATGGGAATATACTTTGCAGTGAGTTCACACACAGTCGCTTTAAAGAATTCACATTTCTGTTCTGTGTTCATCAATGCAAATATTCCTTCCCAGTCTAAATCTTGGAAAGCAGCCCTCATGGAAAATTTGCTCTCTTAAAGTTGATTGTTTTTATATTTCCTGTATGAGCTTGTTTCTTACAGCTAACATTAAAGGAAATCATGGTATGGTCACTGCTACCCAGATGTTCCTTTTTATATGAATATTAGTAATAAGCTCTGCATGGTTTGAGATTACCAGGTCCAACAGAGCATAATTCCTAGCCGGGGCAGCTATGAATTGTACAATAAAATTTTCTTGTAACAGGTTTATACATTTTTGCCCTTTAACTTCTCCTGCAGTGCCATTACTCCAGTCAATATCAGGGTAGGTACAATCCCCCATTATTATCACCATCCCAGCCCTTGCAGGCCTTTCTGTCTAGGAACTGAATCTCCACCTCCTCCACCTCAATCTCCATTAACACTGGGTGGCCTATAACAAACTCCAATGATTAACTATCCACCGATAATGCTTCAGCCTCATCACACTCTACATCAACTAGGTCCTCTTCCACACAACACACTACATCCTGCAGAGGATATGATTCCCTCCATTTAGGCCTGAGGGCTCGGGGGGGGGGGGTTGCGTTTCATTTCGAGCAACAAATGTAGCAAATTTTTGGGGTTTGCATTTTCACTTTTTTTTTTTATATTATATGTTCTTTATTCATTTTCTGCATACTTTACAAAAATACATACATATAAATATATATAAAAAAACAGAAGAAAGACATTTTCTTGTAACATTTATATTATCTCATTTATCTCCTAATCCCTTTTCTTTCTTATCTCCCCCCTCCCCCCATTCTTTATCCTATTATATATTTTTAAAATGATCCTGTTCCTCTTATTATTTATTCCTATAAGCACTTCCTTTATTCCTATCCTATACCTTATATAGGATATCCCATCCTCTCCATCCATGGTTTCCACATTTTTTCAAATTCTTTAAAATTCCTTCTTTTGTATAGATTACCTTTTCCCTCCATACCATTTCTGTTACTATACTAATCTTGTCTTTTACTAAAGGGGGCTTTTCTACTTGTTATATCTGTGCTATTATTTTTCTAGCCTGAAAGAGGCATCTCATCACTACTTTAATTATACTTGCTGTTCCACTTATTTCCCCTCCCAGGCCTAGGTTACATAGTCTGGGGTCCATTTCCAACTTAGTTTCGTATATCATATTTATGGTATCGAGAACCCCAGTCCAATAACGAAATAATATCAGGCATCTCCATACCATATGGAGCAAATCTCCTGTATCCTGACATCTGGGGCAGCTAGCATCTATTCTCACCAGAGAACCAAAACCAGATACCAAGTGCCCCCTCTCTAATACCCTCCTCCATTGCTCTTCTGTAATTACCCCTAGATCTTCTTCCCATTTTCCCCTACTTTTAATACTTTCCGAACCTTCAATACTTCCACTGCATATGTATAGGTATATTTCTGATATACGTCCCCTTTTCTTACTCAAATTATTTATTTTTTGAAAAATATGGGTTTTATTTCAATCCAGACCTTGTTTCTCAAACTGGGCATTCAGGTGTAAATACTTATAAAATGATTGTTTGGGTATATCATATTCTTCTCTCAAAGCTGTAAATGTTTTTAAGGTACTTCCCTCATATAGTTGGGCCAACCTATCAATCCCCTTTATTTCCCATTCCTTGATCTTTCCTATGGATACCAACTTCTGGAGGTTCCTGTTGTTCCAAAGTGGGGTATATTCTGTCATACCTCCATGACCACTCAACAACTTTACAGCTTTCCATACCTTTATGGCCAACTTTACTGCGGGGTTTCTATTAACAAAAGAGTTTGCCTCCAGTACCTCTATTAATGTCTTATGGGGCACCCCTAGAGTCATTAATCCCCCGTCCATCCCCTCTCCTGGGTCTTTAGTACCCCATAGATGTTGCAGTTTTGCTGCCAGGAAATAGCTCCGTGGGTGCGGTACCGCCATTCCCCCCTCCCTTGTTGGTAACTGTAAAGTTTGCAATCTTATCCTAGCCTGGCCTCATTTCCAAATCAGTTCTCTAAACATTGTGTCAAATTTTTTGAACCATTTCTTATACTGTATATCCAAATCAGAGATTTATGCAATAGATATAATAATTGTGGCATCCACAGCATTTTGATAAGATTGTATCTCCCTGCCACTGATAGGGGGAGTCGTCGCCAAATTTCAATTTTACTTTTAAATTTGACCAAAAGGGGTAATAAATTATTACTTATAAACATATTAGGGTCTTTTGTTAAATATATTCCTAGGTATTTCATTTTCTCTACAACTTCCAATTTGGGCATCTCTGACAATATTTGGTTCCCAATGGGATCTATCGGCATAAGTGCCGATTTCTCCCAATTTATTACCAGGCCGGAGAGTTTTCCAAATATCCCGAAGATGTCCATCACCTGCTTGAGGGATTGCCCCTTATCCCCCAGGAAGAGGAGAACATCATCCGCATATAATGCGATTCTCTCTTCACCTGACCCTCTCAGAAACCCTTTCATAGGTATTTCATTTTCTCTACAGCTTCCAATTTGGGCATCTCTGACAATATTTGGTTCCCAATGGGATCTATCAGCATAAGTGCCGATTTCTCCCAATTTATTACCAGGCCGGAGAGTTTTCCAAATATCCTGAAGATGTCCATCACCTGCTTGAGGGATTGCCCCTTATCCCCCAGTAAGAGGAGAACATCATCCGCATATAATGCGATTCTCTCTTCACCTGACCCTCTCAGAAACCCTTTCATGCTTAAGCTCGACCTTATAGCTATAGCCAGTGGCTCCATAGCTAGCGCAAAAATGAGGGGTGACAATGGGCACCCCTGTCTAGTCCTCTTTTTCAGTTGTATCTTACTCAAGTAATCATTGTTGACCCTAACTCTAGCGCTCGGTCCGTTATACATTATTTTTATACACCTAATGAACCAGGGCCCGAAAACCAAATTCCCTCTATACCCGCCAGATGTATTCCCACTCCAGGCTTTCAAAAGCCTTAACCACATCTAAGGACATGACAGCTCTTGTTCCCATATTTTCAGTTGGTGTCTGCAGATTAAGGAATACCCTCCTGATGTTCATGCTAGTTGATCTGCTAGGAATAAATCCTGTTTGGTCTGGATGTATGAGTTTAAAAATAATTTTATTTAACCTGGCTGCCATTACCTTAGCCAATATTTTGGCATCTGAACAGAGTAGGGAAATTGGTCTATAAGACACAGTATTTAATGGGTCTTTCCCCTCTTTATGCAGTACTATTAGTGTTGCCTCTATCATCGAGGTGGGTAATTTCCCCTCCGCTTCCACCCAATTCAACACTTTAAGTAGCTCTGGAAGCAATACCTTTCCATAGTGTTCCATATAAGTTTCCGCTGGTAAACCATTGGGCCCTGGGAATTTCTGATTAGCCATCTCCTTCACCGCTTGCTGTATTTCCTCCAGGGTTATTGGGGCCTCCATTCCCTCCCTATCAACTTCTGTAAGGACCGGTATTTCAATGTTCTCAAAGAATGTATCTAATTCCTCATCCTCTGCCCCCCACCGTGATGTATACAGTTCCTCATAATATTCTTTAAATGTGTCTGTGATCTCCGACACCTAGGATGAAATTCTTCCCTTTACTGTCCTAATCTCGGGGACTGCAGAAGGAGAGGAATTCATTCTCACCAAATGGGCCAGCATCTGTCCTACGCGTTCCCCCTCTCCAAATGCAGCTTGTTTCTGGAAAAGTCTCTTGTTCTCTGATTTCCTAATCACTGCTACTTTATATTCCTGTTGTTTATTCAACCATACTCTTTGTTTCTCTGGGGATGGACCTTCCACATATTCCCTTTCTGCTTTCACCAACTCCTTCCTAATCCAGTTCTCCCACTCTTGATGCCTTTTTAATTTTGGCCACTTGTTAATATGCCCCTGAGAAATGCCTTCAGCACATCCCACATCACTCCCCTTGCCACTGTACCTTCGTTGAACTCCACAAACTCTTTTAACTTACTATGTACCTCATCTGGATTCCCCGTTAATGCAAACCAAAATGGACTCATCTTCCATACCCTAGGAGATTTTTTCCCCTCCAGATTCACTGAAACCAGCATCATTGAGTGGTCCTACACCCCCTTGGTTAAGATATTATATCCCTTATTATCTGTAATTCTTCCCCATTACCCAGGGCCAGATCTATCCTGGAGAGTGAGGAATAGGAGCTCGAAAAGCAGGAATATTGCCGAGCATCTGGATTCCACATTCTCCACATATCAAATAGTCCTTCTTCTTGTGAGAATTGGTACAACCGACTCTCAGACGTATTATGTACCTGTATTCCTAGTGGGAACCTATCCAGATTTTTACTCATAACCTCGTTGAAGTCTCCCACTACTATAACTGGTATCCCCGTTTTACCCATTATAAATTCCATTAGTCTATACATTACTTCTAATTTGAACGCTGGAGGAATATAAATATTTGCCAAGACATATTCCCTATTCTCTATTACACAGTAAAGAAAAATGTACCGGCCTTCCTCGTCGATGCTTATCTGCCTGCAGGAAAACATCACTCCACTTCCTACCATCACACTCACTCCCCTTGAGTAAGAGGAGTATACTGAGTGATATTGATATTTAAACCTCTTAGTTCGAAGTTGTACTTTAGTGGATCTTGTTAAGTGTGTCTCCTGCAGGCAGACCAGCCCTACCTTATATGTTTCCAACGCACTAAATACAGCTGTTCTCTTAGCTGGGTTACCCATCCCTCGAACGTTCCAGAAACCTATATTCAGTACTCTAGACTCCATAACTAATAAGGAGGGGTAAAAAAAAGGAGGGATAATAATTCCCAAAAAAGAACACCCCAATACCACCACTTATAAACAAATATCCTCCCAAATGTGATCATTCCTCTATGTGGCACAGTGCTCCAAAACTCTTGTTTACCATTTTGTGTTATAAATCTAAATTTTTCTCCTACTCGTATTTTAAATATGTTTTATCAATAATTTTATCCTTTTCCTTTTTTTTTCCAACTAACAAGTGAATAATACCTTTATTCTGCCTCGTCTGTGCCACCCCCACCCCCCCATCTCAAATATCCTCCCTTCCCTCCCTCCTTACACCTAACTAGGTTAACCCTAGGGCCTTTTATGTCACCGGTACATACATCCCCACTCTGCTCGCCCCCACCCCTGAATCACTCTTCTCACCCTCCCTCCTCCCTCCCTACCCCCCTCTCCTCCCATGGTCATCGAAAAGAAAAAAACAAAATTAATTTTGTGAGTAACCCACACATTCATTAATCCTCTATTTTACAATGTTACGATGTGTCTCCCTCCTATTAGTGTGCTCATTTCCTGGTGAACCCCACAATCCCCATCTTCAATCCAAATAACCTCCTGTTCCCTCCCTTCCTTCCCTTCATTTTATCAACAGTTGATCCCGTTTTATCCTCCAGCCATGCTGTTTTTCCCATAGGGGTGTCAAAAAACTGAGTTCCTCCCATTGCTACCACTCGTAGCCGGGCTGGATATAACAGTGCATATGTAACATTACATTTTTGAAGTCTACGTTTAATTTCCAGAAATTCGGCCCTGCACTTCTGCAGGTTGGGTGAAAAGTCGGGGTACATTGAAATCTTGGCACCATCATAAAAAATATTTCCTAACTCTCTGGCTCTAAGTAACAGGATCAACTTATCATTATAGTTTAAAAACTTCAACAACATTGGTCTAGGATATCCACCTGAGGATGGAGGCCTTCATTTTTCTCAGGGAGACCCACCAGCCTTACATTATCCTTATGGAGTCGATTTTCCATTTCATCTGTTTTTTCAGCAAATTTGCGCATTTGATCTTTCAGGATTTTAACCTCCTGTTTTACTGGTTATAGGTCATCCTCTATTTGACTTATTGTTTCCTTGGCAGCCGTTGTTCTTTCAACTGTTTTTTGAAGATCCTGTCTTACCAGAGTTAATTCCTCTTTAATACCTTTCATTTGATCACATAGTTCCCCCAGTGACTGTTTACATGCATTAACCACCAGCAGTACATCATTTAATGTCGGTGCTCCCTCTACAGGGGGGCAGGTACTGAAATTATCTCAGGTCCTTTCACTGCTATAGCTTTATTACCCATGTTTTTAACTACTGTGGTTACTGCTCGTCCTTGGCTCTTCCTATCTGATGTTGTTTTTACCTGGGACTACTGCCCCCCTTTAGTTGGAGTGTGATCCGAGGTATGAGCATATTTCTCCAATTTTGCTGCTGTTGTTGCCGCCTGAGTCCCCTTATCGTTATCCTTTTCCTTTGCAGACCGTAATGATTGTAATCCCACATTTTCCTGGGCGGCCTGCTCATCCCCTTTACGCCTTACTGACATATTGGCTCTGTAATTTATCCAACACCGTTTCTTATGTTTGGGGCAACTCAGATATCAAAAATAAAAAAGAAAATTAAAAAAAGGAAAAAAAGGACCCTTCTCCAACCTGGCACGTGTCCGAGGCAGACAAATAAGACAATCAGGAGATATAGATGTGAATAGAGACTATGTTAATGAGTAGGGGTGAGCCGAACACCCCCCTGTTCGGTTTGCACCAGAACATGCGAATAGGAAAAAAGTTTGTTCGAACACGCGAACGCTGTTAAAGTCTATGGGACAAGAACATGAATAATCAAAAGTGCTAATTTTAAAGGCTTATATGCAAGTTATTGTCATAAAAAGTGTTTGGGGACCTGGGTCCTGCCCCAGGGGACATGGATCAATGCAAGAAAAAGTTTTAAAAACGGACATTTTTTCAGGAGCAGTGATTTTAATAATGCTTAAAGTCAAACAATAAAAGTGTAATATCCCTTTAAATTTCGTAGCTGGGGGGTGTCTATAGTATGCCTGTAAAGGGGCACATGTTTCCCGTGTTTAGAACAGTCTGACAGCAAAAT
The DNA here is from genome assembly GCF_042186555.1 of Aquarana catesbeiana. Classification (NCBI taxonomy): domain Eukaryota; kingdom Metazoa; phylum Chordata; class Amphibia; order Anura; family Ranidae; genus Aquarana; species Aquarana catesbeiana. Next base: position 179,047,335 of record NC_133329.1, read on the forward strand.
GACATTTCAAAGGAAAAAAGCCATTTAAAACTACTCGCGGCTATTGCATTGCCGGTTCGACAATACACATAGAAGTTCATGGATAAAAACAGCATGGGAATTCCCCGCAGGGGAACCCCGAACCAACATTTTTAAAAAAAATGACGTGGGGGTCCTCCTAAATTCCATACCAGGCCCTTCAGGTCTGGTATGGATATTAGGGGAACCCCGGCCAAAATTTAAAAAAAAATGACGCGGGGGTCCCCCTAAATTCCATACCAGACCCTTCAGGTCTGGTACGGATTTTAAGGTGAACCCCGCGCAAAAAAAAAAAAAAACGGCGTGGGGTTCCCCCAAAAATCCATACCAAACCCTTATCCGAGCACACAACCTGACAGACCGCAGGAAAAGAGGGGGGGCGAGAGAGCGCCCCCCCTCCTGAACCATACCAGGCCACATGCCCTCAACATTGGGAGGGTGCTTTGGGGTAGCCCCAAAACACCTTGTCCCCATGTTGATGAGGACAAGGGCCTCATCCCCGCAACCCTGGCCGGTTGTTGTGGGGGTCTGCGGGCGGGGGGCTTATTGGAATCTGGAAGCCCCCTTTAACAAGGGGACCCCCAGATCCCGGCCCCCCCCTGTGTGAAATGGTAAGGGGTTCACTAAAAAACTGTCAAAAAATGTTAAAAATGACAAGAGACAGTTTTTGACAATTCCTTTATTTAAATGCTTCTTCTTTCTTCTATCTTCCTTCATCTTCTTCTTCTTCTTCTGGTTTTTCTGGCTCTTCTGGTTCTTCCTCCAGCATTCTCGTCCAGCATCTCCTCCGCGGCATCTTCTATCTTCTTCTCCTCGGGCAGCTCCACACCCATGGCATGGGGGGAGGCTCCCGCTCTTCTCTTCATCTTCTTCTCTTCTTCATCTTCTTCTCCGGGCTGCTCCGCATCCATGCTGGCATGGAGGGAGGCTCCCGCTGTGTGACGGCGTCTCCTCGTCTGAGGGTTCTTAAATAACGGGGGGCAGGGCTACCCGGTGACCCCGCCCCCCTCTGACGCACGGTGACTTGACGGGACTTCCCTGTGACGTCACGGGGAATGCCACAGGGAAGTCCCGTCATGTCCCCTGCGTCAGAGGAGGCGGGGTCACCGGGTGGCCCCACCCCCCGTTACTTAAGAACCGTCAGCCGAGGAGATGCCGTCACACAGTGGGAGCCTCCCTCCATGCCAGCATGGATGTGGAGTGGCCCGGAGAAGAAGATGAAGAAGAGAAGAAAAGAAGAAGATGAAGAAGAAGATGAAGAAGAGAAGAAGATGAAGAGAAGAGCAGGAGCCTCCCCCCATGCCATGGGTGCGGAGCATCCTGAGGAGAAGATAGAAGACGCCACGGAGGAGATGCTGGACGAGAACGCCGGAGGAAGAACCAGAAGAGCCAGAAGAACCAGAAGAAGATGAAGGAAGATATAAGAAAGAAGAAAGAAGAAGCATTTAAGTAAAGGAATTGTCAAAAACTGTCTCTTGTCATTTTTAACATCTTTGACAGTTTTTTAATGAAATGGTAGGGGTACCCTTAGCATTTCACACAGGGGGGCCGGGATCTGGGGGTCCCCTTGTTAAAGGGGGCTTCCAGATTCCGATAAGCCCCCCACCCGCAGACCCCCACAACCACCGGCCAGGGTTGTGGGGATGAGGCCCTTGTCCTCATCAACATGGGGACAAGGTGTTTTGGGGGGCTACCCCAAAGCAGCCTCCCAATGTTGAGGGCATGTGGCCTGGTATGGTTCAGGAGGGGGGGGGCGCTCTCTCGTCCCCCCCTCTTTTCCTGCAGCCTGCCAGGTTGCGTGCTCGGATAAGGGTCTGGTATGGATTTTTGGGGGGACCCTACGCCTTTTTTTTTTTTTCTTGGCGCGGGGTTCCCCTTAAAATCCATACCAGACCTGAAGGGTCTGGTATGGAATTTAGGGGGACCCCCACATCATTTTTTTTTTTTTTTAATTTTGGTTCGGGGTTCCCCTGTGGGGAATTCCCATGCCGTTTTTATCAATGAGCTTCTATGTGTATTGTCGGACCGGCAATGCAATAGCCGCGTGTAGTTTTAAATGGCTTTTTTCCTTCGAAATGTCATTTTGCTGTCAGACTGTTCTAAACACTATAAATGGAAATAAATGGAAAAAGAAAAAAAAATTGAAAAAAAGGATATTTTTACTATCTGTTATACAAAATATTCAATAAAATCAAATTTCATCATACATTTAGGCCAAAACATATTCTGCTACATGTCTTTGGTGTATAAGTGTATACTCATTGGTTTGTGTGAAAAGTTCTAGCGTCTACAAACTAGAATATATATACTGGAATTTACGCACCTTTTTCTTTCTGACTGCCTATCACATTTCCTGAGGTGCTAAATTGCCAGGGCAGTACAAACACCCCTCGAATGACCCCTTTTTGGAAGGTAGACCCCCCAAGGTTCTTGCTGAGAGACATGTTGAGTGCATGTAAGATTTTATTTTTTGCCACAAATTTTTGGAAAATTACAACTTTTTCTTGTTTACACAACGTTGTCAGTTTAATGAGATACTTCTCACATATGCCATGGGTGTATATGAAATTACATCCCAAAACACATTTTCCTACTTCTCCCGAGTATGAGGATACCACACCTGTGAGATATTTTGGGGGGCCTAGCCTTGTATGGGGGCCAGAACCAATTATCACCTTCAGGCTTTCAAAGGCTGTAATTTCCTCATGTCACTTTTTCACTACCTATTACAGCTTTGGAGGCCCAAAAATGCCTGATAGTACAACCCCCCCAAAAAAACGACCCCTTTTTGGAAAGTTGGCATACCAAAATATTGGTGTGGGCCAATATTGGTGAGGGCTACACTCTCTCCAGGGAGAGGGGTTGGCAGTACCTCCGATGTTATCCTCTGTCAGAATATCTGAGCACCCACCCACATGGAGAAGGTGGTGTTCCAGTGTCTTCCTTCCCCTTCTGGCTCAGGGGAGGGGTGTCCAGCCAGGAGTTTCTGCCCTGTGTGCCTGGAGCTTAGCGAAGGGCTGGGAGGCAGCCTCCATATGTGGGAGTGGTGCAGTGTTCTTGGCTCCCGGCACCTCGGCTATGGGTCCCGGGCAGCGGGTGACTTCATTCTGGTGGGCGGGACTTCTGTTGTGGCAAGTGGTTCTGGCCACTGGAACACAGGGGGAAGGGGTGGGTCCACTGGCATGTGCTTCCTTCCAGTCCTCAAGGCGGGGACGCCGGGATGTTTTGTGACTTTAAAAGGTTGTTCCAGTTCTCAGCAGCCACTGCACACTCTGCACGATGGAGGAGGCAGAATTGTCAGCAGGAGCAGCAGAAGCAGGTGCCCAGTGCACCAGCCAGGCCCAGGTAAGAGAGGTGCAGCAGTGCCTTTTTCTTCTTACTGAGGGGATGTGGTTTTGGTGTTTTTCCTTCCCTTATTGTGGAAGCCTTCTGCTGAGTGCTGTTTCTACATCTAAGCACATCAGCTTAAAAGATGCTCTGCTTAGGGGTGGCCTGGGAGATCTCTCTCTCTCTCCTCCTTGGATCACTTTATACCCACCCTGGTTTTGCACCTGCTCTTTTGGTAATGTGCTCAGTGGTGTGGCTGTGTTTGTTTTTTTTTTTGCAGGCCAAAGCCACTGTTAAAGCAAAAAGAATTCCCTCGAGTGGAAGGAAGTGCCCCTCCTGTTAAATTACACTTATGCCGCGTACACATGGCCGGACTTGCCAACGGGCTAAACTCCGTTGGCATTTCCGATGGAAAGCTTTAGAACATGTTCTATATCTAAGTCTGTCGGAACTGCCGACAGAAAAAGTCTGATGGGGCATACACACGGTCGGAATGTCTGACCAAAAGCTCCCATCGGACTTTTTCGGTCGGAAACTCCAGCCGTGTGTACGCGGCATTAGAGATTTCTGGCCAAAGCCTCTGGGCAGAACTTTTATTTTGGATCTTGTTAAAGGAGAATCTTTGCTGCAGTGTGTCAGGAAATGTTCCATCCGCTGGTAAGACCTGTTATTTGGCATGCAGTACTGAGGTCCACCAGCAGGTGTCTCCTGGTAGTTTGGAACTGTCAGGAGAGCTTTTCCCTGTTAATAATATATCATCTTTGGGCCGCAGTACTGGCATCCACCAGCGGATGGATCCTGGCAATGTGGAGCAGACAGTACCTCCTGCAATCAGGTGTCACTTGAGGCCAATCATAGGCCTATAAATACCCGGCAAACATTCACATGTTTGCCTTGATTTCTTCATTGCCTCCTGACCTGCTTGCAATCTGATCCTGTGCCCTGAACCTGATCCTGTCTCGGACCCTATCCTGTCCCACCTGTTACCTTGCATCCCTGCCTGCAGTCTGACCCATCCATCCTCTCCCTGTCCTGTGTTCCATACCCCATCGGCTGACCTCCCTGTGTATGACCTTGGCCTGGCTTACGTTTATGTCTCTGGAACATCCCTTGTCCATCTGCTGATCTGCTGTGTTTGACCCTGGCCTGGCTATTGTTTATGAACCTGGTATTTCCCATTTATTGCACTTATCTGTCTGTTGTTATTTGTGGGTCTCTGTCTGTGGTTGGTTATTGCACTGTGTCATATTGGAGTTGGTTGTTTTATATTACTCACTTTCTTTAATAAATTATTATATTTTCACTTATATACGTTTGGGTGTCCTCTGTCGCAGATCACACGGTTCTGGTCACACCTGTTCATGACAGTAAATCAAGGCCATCTCTGACCAGAAGTGACTGCGCAGAGGAACCATTGTAGTGCTATTAAAATGCAATCAGAAACAGTTGTTCTCCTTGCCTCACTGGTGTTGGAGGATAACAATTACTGTCGTCTGGTATTGAAAGAGTGGGCCAGGGATCAGCTCCTGGAGTGTATCCGGCCCATTCTCTGGTTGATCAGGGTAGATTGCTATTTGAAAATGTTCAGCCTCTGATCCAGCTGTGTGCAGAGCTAGCCTTGTCCAGTACTCCAGAGGGCAGGGATGATTTTTCTCCCCCCTTCAGTTTTGATCAGGTTGAGTCTCTGGTGTGGTTATTAGAGGATGACCCAGCCTTTTTCATGGAACGTTATGCCTCTTGTTCACAGCAGGTGTTGTCTGTTTGCATCCATTCAGTGCAATCGCTGGTTAGTCAGGCTGTGTGTGAATCAATGTTTGTTCATCCTGTGCTACAGGCATGGTCAGATCTCCTTAATTTAGCCAAGCCACAACAACCCAGCCCTGCCATTAATCACCTGCCTTCCCAAGAATCTATTCCCCCATCGCTCATGGCGACCTCAGCTTCAGCCCAATATACCCTGCTCCCCACCAAGTATCAATGCCCTGTTTCTACTTCCTGTACCTATCCTGCCTTTAACCCACCTGCCTCTTCTCTAATATCTGCAACTTCCCCACAAGAACTCCCTCTGGCTGCTGTTCCCCCTTCCTTGCCATATCCCAGCCCTTCCTTTCAGTATGCCTCACCTCCTGTCTACAGTCCTACAGCCACCTACAGATCTCCAGCAGTTAAGCCAAAGAAGAAACGGAAGTTCTTCCCCACTCATACAATCCTGCCAGTAACCCAACCTGCTCCCACTTCCCAGTCGGATGTGCCAGCTTCCCAGATGGATGTGCCAGCTTCCCAGATGGATGTGCCAGCTTCCCAGTCGGATGTGCCAGCTTCCCAGTCGGATGTGCCAGCTTCCCAGTCGGATGTGCCAGCCTCCCAGCCTGATGTCCCGGTGTCTGCCCTCCAGCCTGATGTCCCGGTGTCTGCCCTCCAGCCTGATGTCCCGGTGTCTGCCCTCCAGCCTGATGTCCCGGTGTCTGCCCTCCAGCCTGATGTCCGGGTGTCTGCCCTCCAGCCTGATGTCCGGGTGTCTGCCCTCCAGCCTGATGTCCGGGTGTCTGCCCTCCAGCCTGATGTCCGGTTGCCGGCTGCCCAGCTTGAAGTGCCCATGCCGGCTGCCCAGCTTGAAGTGCCCATGCCGGCTGCCCAGCTTGAAGTGCCCATGCCGGCTGCCCAGCTCAAGTTGTTCCTGTCGGCTGCCCAGCTCAAGTTGTTCCTGACGGCTGCCCAGCCTGATGTGCCCACTGCCCAGCTGGACACCATGGACTTTCCCCAGCAACGGCTAGTTGGAGCGTCCGGAGGTCGCTCCTTTGAGGGGGGGTACTGTCAGGAAATGTTCCATCCGCTGGTAAGACCTGTTATTTGGCATGCAGTACTGAGGTCCACCAGCAGGTGTCTCCTGGCAGTTTGGAACTGTCAGGAGAGCTTTTCCCTGTTAATAATATATCATCTTTGGGCCGCAGTACTGGCATCCACCAGTGGATGGATCCTGGCAGTGTGGAGCAGACAGTACCTCCTACAATCAGGTGTCACTTGAGGCCAATCATAGGCCTATAAATACCCGGCAAACATTCACATGTTTGCCTTGATTTCTTCATTGCCTCCTGACCTGCTTGCAATCTGATCCTGTGCCCTGAACCTGATCCTGTCTCGGACCCTATGCTGTCCCACCTGTTACCTTGCATCCCTGCCTGCAGTCTGACCCATCCATCCTCTCCCTGTCCTGTGTTCCATACCCCATCGGCTGACCTCCCTGTGTATGACCTTGGCCTGGCTTACGTTTATGTCTCTGGAACATCCCTTGTCCATCTGCTGATCTGCTGTGTTTGACCCTGGCCTGGCTATTGTTTATGAACCTGGTATTTCCCATTTATTGCACTTATCTGTCTGTTGTTATTTGTGGGTCTCTGTCTGTGGTTGGTTATTGCACTGTGTCATATTGGAGTTGGTTGTTTTATATTACTCACTTTCTTTAATAAATTATTATATTTTCACTTATATACGTTTGGGTGTCCTCTGCCACAGATCACACGGTTCTGGTCACACCTGTTCATGACACAGTGCAAGGAACTTTTTTCTTCTGTCAGAAAAGAATTAGCTTAGACTTTGAGTTCCCGTTCCAGTTCTCTGCCTTCCACCTCAAAGCCAATTGAGTCTGGTGATTCAGAGGAGAGAACACACTGGTGTGGAACAAGCCCTGCCTTTTAGCAGGCCTCTAGATTTTTGGACCTAGCATTTGAAGAGATGGGCATTCTTAAATTAGGGTAACTCCACTTTCGTGGGTGAAAAAAATAGCAAATAAAGAAAAAATAATATATAGTGCATATAATTGCGACACAAATTGTTTTGTAATTGTTTTGTAATTATTAAAAATTACCTTTCCTTTCCAATCTGCAGCCAATGTAATTTTCTGAGAATATATTGCAATATGGCTACCTGGAGTTTTCTGTACAGAGAATGGATACTGACCACTCCCAGAAACATAATTTCCTGCTTGTCTGATTGGCTCACTAATTTTCCAAAAAGTCTGCCTAAGATACAAGTCAGATTTCAGGCGTGAAATGAGGAAATCATTTTTTGAAAGATACTTTCAATAGGAGCACGTCTAAAGGGATGCAGACCCAGCAGATTTCCTCATTAGTGCCCTGTAGCTCCACACTTGACAGTTAATTATGAAACTACTCCCATTAGAAAAGAGGCACAGAGAAACACACATGGATTTCTTCAGATTAACAAAAGATAAGAATCTGCAACAATGTTTGTTACAATCCTTGCAATGTACATAGATCACCCAGAGGGGAATGTTTTTTTCTCAACAAAAGTGGAGTTATGCTTTAAAGACCCCATGGGCAAGAGGGCAGACTCCCTAATTAAGAAAGCTTGGGACTTGACCCTGTCCAACTTTAAACCGGCAATAGCATCTACGGTGGAGGCCAGGAACCTGGTGGGCTGGATCGACCAGTTAAAAGGGCATGTGGAAGCAGGGACTTCTAGAAAAGACTTGTTGGAGTCCTTTTTTACAGTCTTAAAGGCAGTAAAGTTTATGGCAGATGCATTGGCGGAGTCTATTAGGATGTCGGCCAGATCTTTGACATGTATTAACATGTCAGCCAGACATGGTCTGGTGACTCAGCATCAAAAGTCAAGTTTTGTGGGACTCCTTTTTCAGGGGTCCTACTTTTCGGTCCAAACCTTGAGATGGTTTTGGCTAGGACAGCAGATAAGAAGGAAAAGAATGTTCCGATCTGAAAGAATTTTTGTGCTTTTTCACAGCCCCAAAAAGATAAAGCGCAAAGTCAAAGAAGGGTGTGGAACCCCCAGAAAGGTAGAGGAAGAGGAGGCATGCTCTTTAGGCCTCCAGAACAGTCCTCTAAAAAACAATGACGGTCCACTCCCAGTGAGCGGGAGGCTTCTGGTCTTCTTTCCCCAATGGGAAGACGCGACGTAGAGGCTTTTTGTCCAAAACATCGTCAAATGAAGATACAGTTTGGAATTTTCTCAGTCTTTGTTACCAATCTCCCAAGGGATCAGGAAAAGACCCTGGCAATGATGTCCCTCTGATAGGAACTGATTCAACAGAAAGTCATAATTCAGATCCCCAGAGATCAGGAAGGCTGGAGGTTTTACTCTCATATCTTCCTCTGGGAGATTCCAGTTGATTTTGAACTTGAACTTGAACTTTTTGGATGGACACAATATTCTCGGTAAAGAAGCTGCTCATTCTAGGATGCTTCATGGCATCCATCAATCTTTGAGATGCATATTTACACATTCTGATAGCAGTCTCATCACAGAAGTTTTTGCATCTAGGGGTCAACTTAGGACCGAGAGTATGACATCTGCAAATCAGGGCACTGCCCTTTGGGCTCTCATCTTTCCCCAGGATGTTCACCAAGGTGATGGCGGAGGCCTTGGAACCCCTTAGACTGAAGAAGTTCTCTATTGTTCCCTATTTAGATGACCTACTTCTGTTTCAAGAGTCCAAAGGCCAGTTACTGTTAAATCTACAGAAGCAAGGTCACCTCAACAGGTTGGGTTGGCTCTTGAATCAGGAAAAATCAGACTTGGTCTCAGCTCAAAGGATGAGATTACTGGGCTACACTATAGACTCTCCCAGAAAAAAATAGAGAAGATCGAGTCGGCCCTGAAATTGGCCCTGAAGTTAGTGCAGTCTAATTTTTGGTGCCTGTTTGAGTTGCAAGGTCGGCCCTAGGGTTGCTTACTGCATTGATCCTGGCAGTTCAGTGGGCCAGGCTCTACACTCGCCCCTTCAGTCTAAGATTCTTCAGAAGTGGTCTCATCAGGAAGCTCTGGAAAAGCAGGTCAGGGTTACCTCAAGGGTAAAGCGGTTGCTACGGTGGTGGCGAGACCAGGAAAATCTGTCAAAGGGTCTCCTTTGGTCATTTCCCATGGCCAAAGGCCTAACGACAGATGTGAGTGCGTGGGGTTGGGGAGTCCATCTTGAGGAGCAGATGACACAGGGATATTGGTCAAAAAGAGAAGCCAGATGATTTTCCAATTGAAGAGAGTTGAAAGCAATCCACCTGAGCCTCCTTTTTTTTCCATCAGTCTCTCCGAAATCAGCATGTTCAGGTCCTGTGGGACAATTTGACGACAGTCGCATATGTGCCAAAGCAAGGGGGAATGAGAAGCAAGACCCTTATGAATCTAGCTTTGCAGATTCTAACTTGGGCAAAATCTAGCTTCCCTGTCTGCAGTCCACCTAAAGGGTGTGCAAAATCTGTTGGTGGACTTTTTAAGCAGAAAAAGGGTGGTGAAATCCGAGTGGGCCCTGACCCAAGAGATCTTCCAGATGGTCACAGAGGCTTGGGAACTGTCTGTTCGCAAGTCATAAAAATGAAAAAAAAGTTAGGCCATCTGTGGAATTACCCCCTGTCCTATGCATTTCCCCCAATTCAGTTGATTCCGTTAGCCCTTGGGAAATTCCGGGTGGAATCTACAGATCTAATGCTGATCGCTCAAAGAGGCCTTGGTTTTCAACGCTACTGAATCTGTCACCAAAACCTTACTAGAGATTGTTGGTCAGGAAGGACCTATTTATTCAGGATCCACTGTGTCATCCAAATGTGGCGCATCTCAATTTAACAGCCTGGTTACTGAAGAGGACCTGTAAAAAATGAAAGGTTTGTTGGACAAGCTCATCACCACTCTCCTAACAAAGTAGGAAAAAAGCGACCAGGGCGATTTATTTCAAAGTGTGGAAGTGCTATAACTCTTGGTGTTCTTCCAAGAATTTTGATTTAAAAAATACAGTTTCAGTTTTAGAGTTTCTCCATGACGGAATGGAGAAAGGTTTAATGGCAAGCACCTTCAAGGTGCAGGTTGTAGCACTATCAGCCTTCCTGGAGAGAATCTTATCCCGGATACTTTTAACTGTTAGTTTCTTTTTAAAGGCACTAGCCAGAACCAGGCCGGTGTCTCTTGTTTTTTTCCCAAATGGGACTTATCACTCTCATGAAACCTCAGTTTGAACCCCTGAAGAATACTTCTTCAAGATTATTAGCCTTAAAGACAATTATTTTGGTTGCAGTTACCTCGACCCTGAGGATTAGTGAAATCCAGGCCCTTTCGATTACTGAACCTTTTTTAGTTTGCTTTCCAGATCGAGTGATCCTCAGGGTTTCTCCCCAAGATTTCTTCATTATTTCACCACACACAAGAACATATTTTAGCTACCTTCTGTCCAGCTCCAACTAACCCGGGCAAGGAAGCTTTCCACACTTTACACCCCAAAACACATTCTGCTACTTCTGAGTATGGGGCTACCACATGTGAGAGACTTTTTGGCCACATACAGGGGCCGAAAACCAATGACCACCTTCAGGCTTAATTCCCTCATTTAATTTCCCGACTACCTATCACAGTTTTGGAGCAAATACCTTGCAGTGTCTACTTTGCAAAAATGGGTCATTTGAGGGGGTGTCTAAACTGTCCTTGCATTTTATGCCCAATATTAGAAGCTTCTGCCGCACACTACCCACTCTTCTAACCATTTAAAGACCAAGCATTTATGACACTATTTTTTTATATTTTATACTTTGAACGCCCAAACATTATATATTTTTTTAAAGCAGAGGTCCTCGAGAATAAAATGGTGGGTGTTGCAACTGTATGCCACACAGTATTTGCGCAGTGGTTTTTCAAATGCAATTTTTTTGGAAAAAATACACTTTTGAATCTTAATGCAAAAAAACACAATGCATTATCCAATTGTTTACAAAGATGTTAAGGATGATGTTACACTGAGTAAATAGCTACCAAAGATGATACTTTAAAATTGTGCACACCTGTGCAACGGTGACAAACTACGTACTTTTTTCATATCCATAGCAAAGCTTTAAAAGCCTTTACAGATTCCCACTTTAGATTAAAACAGGAGGTCTAGTGCTATAATTACTGCCCTGAATCTGACATTCGCAATGATACCTCACATGCATGGTGCAATTGCTGTTCAGATACCGACACGGAACCAATGAGTAATTTTCGCCTTTGCGCACGAGCATGGGGGAACTTTTTTTTACGTTTTTAATTTTTTTTTTACCTTTTTTTTTAAACTTTTTTTGTAAATTATAAGAACAGCCTCTGATTTCAGGGTCTCTCAAAATGCGATAGATGATTTCTTGACTATCTAACATCTTCCGAGACCCTTGTGTGCGAATTGAATGCCCTAGACTGTGCCCAGCTGTACCCTATACTAATACTCCACTAGTGTATGGTAGCGAAGGAAGCAGTCCTTGATGCAGAGACCAGGTTGGCCAGGAGAGGAGGGACAGAAACAATGGGTATCTCGTCGTATTCAGTGTCTGCTACAGACACATCTTCTTTGGGGTGAACTTTGGTTTGAGGTACCAAAGAGGAAAATGCCTCCCATGCAGCCGGCTCACTGCATCTGGATTTGAGGTTTAGACCACAGCACCTTATGGATACAAAAGGACTGTGATGATCTCTTGATGAAATTTTAGGAAGGATCCACTTCGACCTGTTGCTTTGTAAATTACAAAACCGTTATATACAGTCAATTGAAATAGACAATAAGACACCCTTTTGTACCAGTGTCTGATTCTGTGGGAAACTAAATACAGGGTCACCATGTGGTCATGGAAGTCCACCCAACCCCCCCATGTTAAGTTCATAGTTGTGGACACAGGGGGCTTCTCAACAATGCCGTGCTAATTTGGACCATCATGTCTGCTTGAATGGAAGACAGGAGGGAAACTTCCTGTTTGTCCTTCCACTTCACTGCTAGCAATTCTTTATTTCTCAAGCGGGCTTTCACCTCCTTTCTAAGTTGGGTGTTTACAAGCTTTTGGGGGAAGCCCAGATGATTAAGTGCCACATTAGCCAATTCCAAGATTGTATAAGTGTCTAAAAAGTGGCACACTTGTATAGAAGTTGTCCACGTACAAGTGGTAGCCCTTGCGGAACAAAGACAGCAACAAGTTCCATACTATCTTACCAATGTTTGTGGCACATGTGTTTGTGTATAAAATGTGCTACTTTTACTCACTGTGTGTCTCTCTTCTCTTCCTGAACCGAAAAGGGTCTAGGAGAGGAAGAATCAGCCAGATCCTGTGCCTGTGTTTACTAACTGCTTCTCCATTCATTGCAGGAGATCAGCAGGGTCCCAGGCAAAATCATTTGCCGGGACCCGCTTATGAACTGCTACTGCAGCAATTGATGGTGGAGCCAGTGGGGGGACGCGCATGGGTGCTCTGAACCCAGATATCTCGAGCAATGTGTGTGTACGTAGCTTTGCCCAGAACACCTTGCTTGCCCACAGTACAATGCAGGTGGACAGGCAGAAAGTGGTTAAAGGATAAGTTCACATTTTTGCAAAAAATAATAAATGCACACTTTTTGCAGGCAAGCCTGTAAAGCATTGCATCAGCAATCAGCAGCTTGACACTCTGACATATCCCTGATCGTGGTAAAAAAGAATTTGGCTCTTTACCATGTGACCGGCTGTGTCCAATCACATTCGGTTACAGAATGTAAACAAACTGCTGTAACAAGCTGTTACCCGGTTCTCCTCCTCACACACCAATTGTGTGTGAGGAGGAGATTGTGGTAACTGCTCGGTACCGCCTTCAGTGCACACCAATCACACTAACTGCCCCACAGTAACAAAGAGGATCTGTCACCAGCCCATCAAAGTACCTGTCACCAGCCCATCTGAGTACCTGTCACCAGCCCATCTGAGTACCTGTCACCAGCCCATCTTAGTACCTGAGTACCTGTCACCAGCCCGAGTACCTGTCACCAGCCTATCAGAGTACCTGTCACCAGCCCATTGAAGTACCCGAGAACCTGTCACCAGAGTACCAGAGTACCTGTCACCAGCCCATGAGAGTATCTGAGTACCTGTAACCAGGCCATCTGAGTACCCGAGTACCTGTCACAACGCCTCAGATTACCGATGTACCTGTCACCATCCCATCAGAGTACCCGAGTACCCGAGTACCTGTCAAAACCCCTCTGAGTACCCCAGTACCTGTCACCAGCTCATCAGAGTACCCCAGTACCTGTCACCAGCTCATCAGAGTACCCAAGTACCTCTCACCAGCCCATCAGAGTACCCAAGTACCTGTCACCATCCCATCAGAGTACTCGAGGACCTGTCACCAGCCCATCAGAGTAACCAAGTACCTGTCACTAGCCCATCAGAGTACCTGAGTACCTATCTGCAGCCCATGCCTCATAGAATATACCTTGGGGTGTTTGCTTTCCAAAATGGGGTCATTTTGTGGGTAATTCCACTGTCCTGGTGCTCCGGGTTCTTCAAAAGTGTGATAGGTGGCAATAAAATTAGATTTTATGTAATTTATGCTTCTAGAACACCTGACAGTGCTCCCTGCATGTAGGTCCTCTCTATGCGGCCAGGCTGTGAAAAAGTCACACACATGTGGTATCAACATACTCAGGAGGAGTAGCAGAATTTATTTTGGGGTGTCATTTTTGCTATGTATGTGCTATGTGTTAGAAATATCTTATGAATTGACCACTTTGTGTAAAAAAAAATGTTTTAATTTTCTTTCCATGTTTTCCGAAGACTTGTGGAAAAAAATGAGCCGTTCAAAAGACTTGATAATGCCTAATAAAATATATGTTGGGGTGTTTGCTTTCCAAAATGGGGTCATTTTGTGGGTAATTTCATTGTCCTGGTGCTCCAGGGCCTTCAAAGGTGTAATAGGTCATTAGGAAATTTAATGTGTAATTTATGCTGCTAGAACACCTGACAGTGCTCCCTGCATGTTGGACTTCTCTATGTGGCCAGGCTGTGAAAAAGTCACACACATGTGGTATCACCATACTCGGGAGGAGTAGCAAAATGTATTTTAGGGTGTAATTGCAAGTATGCATATGCTGTGTGTGAAAAATAACTTGTTATGACAATTGTGTGTAAAAAAAAAAAAAAAAATCGTAATTTTTGTGGGAAAAAATGACAACTTCAAAAAACTCACTATGCCTCTTTCAAAATACATTGGACTGTCTACTTTTCAAAAAGGGGTCATTTGGGGAGCCACAAGAATGACCTTGGTGTGAATATTATACCTCTCTGCACACCACTCCCCTGCAGAGAGGTATAATATTCACCCCAAGGTCATTCTTGTAGCTGGCTGCTGACCGCTGGATACACTCCAAGTCCCCAGTAACGTTTGGCTTATCGGTCACTGAAGGTGCTGGAAATTTCAAAGGCCCTGGCTGGGTATTAGCCACAAGCTCAGACAGCTTGTGCAGCTGTTAAGCTTGCATTCTTATGTGGTGGTGGATACACATTGTGTTATAAGAAGACACTGAAGATTGTATCACATGGTGTTTTATCAGACTTTTTTTTGGAAATTTCAAGAACTGTGGATTCCTTTATTTATTATTTATGTTCACTCATGATTTACCCTGTCTGGAGTCATTCTTTGTGACTGGTTTCAATTTGAATTGATTGATCCGACTGATCTTATTCAATTGCACTTTTTTTATTCATTTTTTAAGCGCAGCTCCTTATGAGAAGGAGCCAGTTGTGACAGCAAACAGCATGTAGTCAGTGAGGAAACAAAGTCCAATATTCCAGGAGGTGGGGAGAGCCACCGTCAGGGCTGGGCTCAGCCCTTCCTTCTCTGAGCTGGCCGCTCTGCTCTCAGCTAATTGCCAGTTCCCCACTCTCTCCACTAGGGATGAGCCGAACACCCCCGGTTCGGTTCGCATCCAGAACATGCGAACAGGCAAAAAATTTGTTCGAACACGCAAACACTGTTAAAGTCTATGAGACAAGAACATGATTAATCAAAAGTGCTCATTTTTTTTTTTTTGAAAAATATTTATTGATTTTTTCAAAATATTTCCATAGAAAACATTTTACAATGCATTTATAAGGCATAGATATACAGTTGTTCTTGGTACAGATTGGATGTCATACCTAAACACAATTATAGGGAAGACGGGGAAGAGGGAGGGGGGAAGGAAGGGGGAGGGGGGTAAGCAATTCACTTTTACCAGCTTATCACTAACGTTGGGCAAGAAATTGCCAAACCGGGTTTATCATAAATTTTTGTACCTTTAGGGAATGGAGGCAACTTTTGAACATGTCTAACTAGATAACCTACATTATGTTTTGGTTAAAACAATTTGTTCGGGTGAAGAGAGTCCCAGGGCTGAATATATGAAGTTGGTGGATGTTAAGGAGCTGTAGGCGAATGTAGACAGCTTATGGTGGTTTAAATGAAGGGTCAGACACTGGAGGTATTTTAAGTTTTCCAAGTGAGTTAGAAATATCTCTCGTCAGGTACCATTCTGTGTACCGAAATGGATGCATTATGTCTTGGATGGTCTGTTGAGGGAATGTGGCTTCCAGAAACCGTCTCCAGCGTTTGAAAAATCGTGGGGTAAACCGGAGGTTTGACGTGATGAGGTCCAATCTTTCCAAATAAAATAATGATGTCAAAGCTTTTATAACCGCAGGTAGGCTAGGCGGTGATGTAGTGATCCAGTGGGACATGATAGTCCTGCAGGCTACAAGAAGACAAATATGAGCCCAGTGTGGTATGTTAGGAAAGTCCAGTGAGGACGAGGAGGAGGCTGAAGGCGTAATGCTAAATAGGCATAGTAGGCAGTCTCTGTGTAGGTTGATATGGCTGATTTTGTTGATGTAGGCTACCACATCATTCCAGTAGTTGGTAACAACAGGACACTCCCAGAGCCTGTGTAGCAGTGTGGGTCGTGGCAGTGAGCACCATGGGCACAGCGCTTGAGACGGGTCTTCTTTGTTAAAACGGAAAGGAAAGTATGCTCTGTGGATGATCTTAAATTGGGTCTCACGCCAGGTTTCAGATATTGTGAGTTTACGGATAAGCCTATATCCGTCAAGGATTTTGTCGGGTAGGTCTTCATCCCCCAGGAGATGGGACCATTTTTGGAAGGGCGTGAGGCGGTATTTCCGCGATTGGTGTTGAATGAGATGAGAGTAGATGGTGGAAATAGAGTACTCTTTGCTCTGTAGTATGTTATCAATAAAGGATGGTTTAAAAGGGTCAGACTCAGGACCACAGCAGGTTCTCAAAAAATCTGTGAGTTGGTGATAGAAGAAGCTGTGAGTTGGTGGCAGGGAGAATTCCCGCATCAAGGTTTGGTACGGCTTGAATGAACATGGCTTATCTTGGTATATGGAAGTTATCTTTGTGAGGCCTCTGGATTGCCATTGGGTATAGGCTTTATGTAGAGTAGAAGGTATGAACATAGGGTTGCCTTGTATTGTCAGATATTTAGAAATGCTAGAGGGGAGTCCAAGTAGTTTTCTGGCCTCTCTCCAAGCGATGACAGTATCTCTGAAAAGTATGCTAGTTTTGAGGTGATACGGCAGGTTGTTAGGATTAGAGTGGAGGATGCCTGTAAGACTGTATGAGGAAGCCATAGAATTTTCTAGGTCATGGTTGGAATATTTGGAACCTCCTGTTAACCAATCTAAGCCCTGTCTGAGTAAGCAGGCTAAGTTATAAAAACGAATATTGGGGAGTCCTGCCCTGCCCTCGCCCTTCGGGAGACATAACTTTTGAAGCGCAATGCGTGGTTTTTTGCTCGACCATAGGAAAGCTGTCAGTGCCTTCTGAAGTTTTTGTACATCTGAGTGCCTCAGTAATAGAGGTATGGTCTGCATGGGATATAGCAGTCGTGCAAATGAGACCATTTTAAAAAGGTGGCATCTCCCAAAGAGCGAGAGGGGAAGGGCACCCCAAGCCTCCAATTCCCTGACTATTTTGGTAACCAAGGGAGGGTAGTTAAGTACATATACAGAGGATGGGTCACGTCCTATGTTTATTCCCAAGTATGTAATATATTGAGATGCAATAGTCAGCGGGGACATGTGTGCCCATTTAGTAGATAGGCGTGGGTGTAATGCTAAGATTTCACTCTTATCAAAGTTTATGCGAAAGCCAGAGCAGAGTCGGAAGGCCGCAAAGAGTTGTTTAAGTCTATCAAAGTCTGATACGGGGTCAGTAGAAAACAATAAAATATCGTCCGCAAATAGTGCAGAGCGGAGTGTTTGGTTTCCCATAGTGATGCCACTAACTCCCTCGGTTGAATTGAGGATTCTAGACAAGGGTTCAATCGCGATGTTGAATAACAACGGGGATAGCGGGCAGCCCTGTCGCGTTCCCTTCGCTAAGGGGATGGTGTCTGAAATGAAGTCCGGGGTGACAAGGCGTGCCGTTGGGGAAGCATACATTTGTGGTAGGAAATTTGTAATTTGACCTGAGAAGCCGAATTTTTCCATTACCGTGAAAAGCCATGAGAAACCAATGTTGTCAAAGGCTTTTTACGCGTCTAGGGACATGATTGCGACGTCTTGATCGGGGTGGGTTTTAGCATATTCTAGAGCCATTAAGACCTTACGGATGTTTAGTGTAGCTGATCGTCCTGAGACAAAGCCAGATTGGGCTGGGTGTAGTAGGGACGGAAGCAGGAGAGCTAAGCGTGACGCTACTATTTTAGACAGGATTTTTACATCCACATTTATTAACGAGATTGGACGGTAGGAGCCTGGAAGTAGGGGATCTTTCCCTTTTTTGGAAATTAATTTGATATGGGCCTGTGTTCCTGTGGGGAGGTATGGACCTCCGTCCCACATGGCTGCATAGACATGCTTCAGGGTGTGGGGAATAAAGTCAGTCGTTAGTTTGAAGAATTCCGCAGTGAATCCGTCGGGACCTGGAGCTTTAGCAGAGGCCATAGTTTTGATCGTGTGTTGTATGTCTTCTAAAGTGATAGGTGCGTTTAGTGCCCCCAGTTGCGTCGTTTGAAGTCTGGGCAGACGAATCTTGGTTAACAGAGCTTCCGTGGCAATTTGATCTGCTGGGTCTGCTCGGTACAAATCTGTATAATAGTCTGCAAGTAGTTTGCTGACTTCGGCAGGCGAGGCAACTAGCGAGCCGGAGGCATTTCTCAAGGTTGGGATATGTGTAGGACGTCTTGGTCCCGAACATAATCTAGCAAGCAATCTGCCTGCCTTGTTGCCAAACCTGTGAAAGTGCAGAGTAGAGTATGAGGTTTTAGCAGCTTTGTGATGCTCTGCCCAGAGATCAAAGGCGCCCTTGGCTTGCCTCCATTCCTGTATGTTAGCTAAAGTGCGGTTTAGTGTCAGTTTTTCATGGGCTACACGCAAGGCTTCACTTGTTTTCATATATTGTTGTCGGGTGTGCTTTTTAAATTGAACGGTGTAGGAGACGATTTTACCCCGCAGGAAGGCTTTACCCGCTTCCCAAAAGAGGTTTGGGTCAGATATATGTGCTCCATTTGTGGAGATATATTCTTCCCATGTTTGGTGTAAGACGTGTCGGAAGTCCTCATTATCCGCCAAATATGATGGGAAACGCCAGGTAGGGGAAGGAGTTGAGGGCGTGGTCTGAGTCATATGAACTGCAATGGGGCTGTGGTCTGAGATTCTGGCATCATAAATGTCTGGGGCGTTTATTACAGAAACTAGGGCTGGGGAAGCGAAAAAGTAGTCTATGCGAGAGAAGGTATTATGTGGGGGCGAGAAAAAAGTATACTCTCTGTCCGTTGGGTGTCTCAGGTGCCAGATGTCGACAAAATGCATAGAGTCAATGGAGTGCGCTAAGGGGGTAGAGACTGGTGCATGGGGGGTATCGGAACGTGTCCTTTGCGTAGGGCGATATGTGTGATCTGCCAGTGTAGACATGACAGCATTGAAGTCCCCACCCACTAAATGTAAAACCTCAGGGGCAGTAAGAACCCATTGTACCATGTCTTGGAAGAAGGAAACGTCTGGAGAGTTGGGAGCATAGATATTGGTGATAGCCACCGCTTTTTCTCCTATGGTCATATGTAGAATCAGTTTGCGGCCTAGGGAGTCGGCCCTCACCTCTCTGGTAGATTTTTATGTATTAAAATAGCTACACCAGCTTTGCGGCCCATGGCAGGAGATCCGTACACAGATCCCACCCACATTTTCTTGAGGCGTGCTAAGTCATCTGCGGACAAGTATGTCTCCTGTAATAGAACCACATCTGCCCGGAGACGCCGTTAATTGTTTAAGAATGGACATACATTTATTTGGGGATCGGAGCCCCTTAACATTCCATGAAATAAATTTCAGGTGATTCCCGTCAGTTGAGAAAGACATGGCTGGAGATAATAAAGATAGTGAGTGGGAGGCTTGTCCGGGAGCCTCCTGATAAGTACAGTGTCAACTATACTGGAATCACCCGAATATTGTAGGTCACATAAAAGGAAAGGTACTAATGAGGCAAACATGAATTGCATAGCTAATAAGCAATAAGAAATGAGCTGTAATAAGACATCGTTTCAGTTAAAACAAAACAAACTACAAACATTGTACTTCACTTTTTTCCACATGGGTTTCCACTAACCATAATGCCTCTCAGCGACCCGCTAGCTCCTCACATATGAGCATGATGTTGGCTAAGAGGAGTGGGGGAACGAAGATAGGGGGGAAGGGGGGGAAGGAGGGGAGGGAGGGGGGTAGGTAGGGGTTGGTGGAAGGGGTTAGACAAGGGAAGGAGGGTCAGGGAGATGGCCGCTTGTATCCGTGCCATAAAGTAGGCTCGGTTAAGAAAAATAAAAGGGGCCTTAGTCAAAGGGTCTGACCAGTGAGGGGTCAATAGCCGTGAACATCACCTAAGTTAGTAGGTTGGCCCTTTGGGCGGACAGAAAGTGGATGCTGGGGGGTTGTAAATCAGGCTGAGAAGCATTATAATCAGACCTTGAGCTAATGATTAAAAGCAACCAGATGTAACTTTACAAACAAACAGGCTAACAAGTATAATAAGGAGAGACCAGGTTAGAGGTAATGGGGGGGTAATATTACCCATCCGTGGAAACACGATTGATTATTTAAAGTTCCTGGAGTTCTTCAGCGAATTTGAGAGCGATCCTCCTGGTTGGTGAAGCGGCTGCGCTTGTATGGGGGTTTAGTGGGACTGCGTTGATGTCTGGGTGGTGCCTTTGCTGTCGATGGCGATGACGATGGTGAGTTTTCTTCAGTGTTGCTATGCTCCATTTCATAAAAGTGCTCATTTTAAAGGCTTATATGCAAGTTATTGTCATAAAAAGTGTTTGGGGACCTGGGTCCTGCCCCTGGGGACATGTATCAATGCAAAAAAAAGTTTTAAAAACAGCCGTTTTTTCGGGAGCAAAATGACATTTCTAAAAGGAAAAAAAAGTCATGAAGTAATAGCGGTGTCAGCTATAGTGAATTGTCTATGGGAGAAATCAAAAGTGCTAATTTTAAGGGTTAATATACAAGTTATTGTCATTAAAAGTGTTTGGGGACCTGGGTTCTGCCCCAGGGGACATGTATCAATGCAAAAAAAAAAGTTTTAAAAACGGCAGTTTTTTCAGGAGCAGTGATTTTAATAATGCTTAAAGTGAAACAATAAAAGTGTAATATTCCTTTATATTTTGTACCTGGGGGGTGACTATAGTATGCCTGTGAAGGGGCGCATGTTTCCTGTATTTAGAACAGTCTGAGAGCAAAATGTAATTTCTAAAGGAAAAAAAAATCATTTAAAATTACTTGCGGCTATAATGGATTGTCGGTCCGACAATACACATAAAAGTTCATTGATAAAAATGACAAGGAAAATCCCCACAGGGGAACCCCGAACCAAAATTAAAAAAAAAATGTGTGGGGGTCCCCCTAAATTCCATACCAGGCCCTTCAGGTCTGGTATGGATATTAAGGGGAACCCCGAACCAAAATTTAAAAAAAAATGGTGTGGGGTCCCCCTAAATTCCATACCAGGCCCTTCAGGTCTGGTATGGATGTTAAGGGGAACCCCATGCCAAATTTTAAAAAAATGGCGTGGGGTCCCCCTCAAAATCCATACCAGACCCTTCAGGTCTGGTATGGATTTTAAGGGGAACCCTGTGACAAATTTAAAAAAAAAATGGCCTTGGGGTCCCCCCAAAAATACATACCAGATCCTTTTCCAAGCACGCAACCTGGCAGGCCGCAGGAAAAGAGGGGAGATGAGAGAGCGCCCCCCCTCCTAAACTGTACCAGGCCACATTCACTCAACATTGGGAGGGTGCTTTGGGGTAGCCACCCAAAGCACCTTGTCCCCATGTTGATGGGGAGAAGGGCCTCATCCCCACAACCCTTGCCCGGTGGTTGTGGGGGTCTGCGGGCGGGGGGCTTGTCGGAATCTGGAAGCCCCCTTTAACAAGGGGACCCCCAGATCCCGCCCCCCGTGTGAATTGGTAATGGAGTACAAATGTACCCCTACCATTTCACAAAAAAGTGTCAAAGGTTAAAAAACACAAGAGATGGTTTTTGACAAGTCTTTTATTAATTTCTTCTTCTTCCATCTTCTTTCTTCTGGTCTTCCTTCGGTGTTCTTCTTCTTCCTCCATCATCTTCTTCTCCATCTTCTTCTTCCTTTGCTTTTCTTGTCCCGCATCTTCCTCTGGCTTCTTCTCTGCCCCGTCCGCACAATCCGCTTCAGTGGGAGTCTTCCGCCGTGTGACGCTTCGCTTCTTCTGACACTTCTTATATAACGGAGGGCGGGGCCACTTGGTGACCTCGCTCTCCTCTGATGCATGAGGACTTCCCTATGGCATTCCACGTGTTGTTAGAGGGGGGCGGGGTCACCTGGTTACCTGAACGGGTGTCCCCGCCCCCTCTGACAACACGGGGAAAGCCATAGGGAACTCCCTGTGCATCAGAGGAGGGCGGGTTCACCGGGTGGCCCCACCCTCCATTATATAAGAAGTGTCAGAAGAACTGAAGCGTCACACGGTGGAAGACTCCCACTGAGGCTGATCGTGTGGATGGAGCGGAGAAGAAGCAGGAGGAAGATGCGGGACGAGAAGAGTGGAGGAAGAAGAAGATGGAGAAGAAGAAGATGTAGAAGTAGAAGATGGAGGAAGAACACCGAAGGAAGATCAGAAGAAAGAAGATGAAAGAAGAAGAAGTTAATAAAGGATTTGTCAAAAAACGTTTCTTGTGTTTTTTTACTTTTTTGAAACTTTTTTGTGAAATGGTAGGGGTACATTTATACCCCATTACCAATTTACACAAGGGGGCTTCCAGATTCTGATAAGCCCCCCGCCCGCAGACCCCCACAACCACCAGGCAAGGGTTGTGGGGATGAGGCCCTTCTCCCCATCAACATGGGGACAACGTGCTTTGGGGGGCTACCCCAAAGCACCCTCCCAATGTTGAGGGCATGTGGCCTGGTACGGTTCAGGAGGGGGGGCGCTCTCTTGTCTCCCCCTCTTTTCCTGTGGCCTACTAGGTTTTGTGTTTAGATAAGGGTCTGGTATGGATTTTTGGGGGGACCCCATGCCTTTTTTTTATTTTGGCGTGGGGTTCCCCTTTAAATCCATACCAGACCTGAAGGGTCTGGTATGGATTTTGAGGGGGACCCCATGGCCATTTTTAAAAAAAATTTTGGCAGGGGGTTCCCCTTAAAATCCATATCAGACCTGAAGTGTCTGGTATGGAATTTAGGGGGACTCCCACGCATTTTTTTTTAAATTTTGGTTCGGGGTTCCCCTGTTGGGAAATCCCATGCCGTTTTTATCAATGAACTTTTATGTGTATTGTTGGAACGACAATGCATTATAGCCGTGAGTAGTTTTAAATGACTTTTTTTTACAAATGTCATTTTGCTGTTAGACTGTTCTAAATACGGGAAACATGCGCCCCTTTACAGGCATACTATAGACACCCCCAGGTACAAAATTTAAAGGAATATTACACTTTTATTGTTTCACTTAAAGCATTATTAAAATCACTGCTCCCGAAAAAACGTCAGTTTTTAAAACTTTTTTTTGCATTGATACATGTCCCCTGGGGCAGGACCCAGGTCCCCAAACACTTTTTATGACAATAACTTGCATATTAACCCTTAGAATTAGCACTTTTGATTTCTCCCATAGACAATTCACTATAGCCGACACCGCTTTTACTTCATGACTTTTTTTCCCTTTAGAAAAGTCATTTTGCTGTCAGACTGTTCTAAACATGGGAAAAAAGCGCCACTTTACAGGCATACTATAGACACCCCCCAGGTATGAAATTTAAAGGAATATTTCACTTTTATTGTTTCACTCTAAGCTTTATTAAAATAACTGCTCCCAAAAAAAACGTCTGTTTTTAAAACTTTTTTTTGCATTGATACATGTGCCCTGGTGCAGGGCCCGGGTCCCCAAACACTTTTTCTGACAATACCATGCATATAAACCTTTAAAATTAGCACTTTTGATTTCTCCCGTAGACTTTTAAAGGGTGTTCCGCGGCTTTCGAATTTGCCGCGAACACCCCAAATTGTTCGCTGTTTGGCGAACTGGCGAACAGCCAATGTTCAAATCGAACTCATGTTCGACCAGAACATAAAGCCCATTCCTACTCTCCACAGTTACTCAGCTGTTGATGATCCTGCTTGTTAGTCCTGCCTACTTGAGCCGTCCAGTCCAGAGGAGGTCTGCCTTCGCCTTGGTCAAATCACAAGAAACTATCTCCTGCATTCCTGTTTAAAGACTGGCTTTGCTGACATCCCTTCTGGCTCCAGATCCTCTTTGCTGTTCCACTACTTTGATCCCTGACTTCTGGCTTGGCTGACTATCCATTCCGGTTACTGAACTTTGGCTATGTTTTGACTACATTTGTTCTTTTTACTTTTATTATTAAACAAGTGTGATTTAACTGTACTTCTGTCTCGGTCTGATTTCATGGTTTCTGACAGCCACTGTGGGACACAAGGCAGGATGTGATGTCACTCCTGGGGCAGGCTGATTGCTATAGAGACATGTTTCGGAACCCCTTTTGGTTCTTTTCTCAAACCACTGAAAATCATAGACAGGCAAGCTCTATTTAAGAGAGGGGGTTGGGAGTGTGGTGGTCTCAGCCAACCACAAAACACTCAGCAATAAAGAGGCAGTGCAAAGTGGAAAGAGAGAAAAGAAAGACACAAAACCACATCACCCGCATATAATGCCGTTGTGGTGCTATGGAACTACTGAGCCAAGCAGATCAATGCCATTTGCAACCAAGTAATAATAACAGCAAAAAGGAGGCTATAACCAAACTAATATGAGGAATTTACTGTGCCTTGAAAAAGTTTTCACACCCCTTGAAATTTTCCACATTTTGTTATGTTATAAAAACGTAAATGTATTTTATTGGTGTTTTTTTGCGATAGACCAACACAAAGTGGCACATAATTGTGAAGTGGAAGGAAAATGATAAATGGTTTTAATTTTTTTTAACAAATAAATATGTGAAAAGTGTGGTGTGCATTTGTATTCAGTCCCCCTGAGTCAATACTTTGTAGAACCACCTTTCGCTGCAATTACAGCTGCAAGTCTTTTTGATTATGTCTCTATCAGCTTTGCACATCTAGAGAGTGACATTTTTGCCCATTCTTCTTTGCAAAATAGCTCAAGCTTTGTCAAATTGAATGGAGTGCGTCTGTGAACAGCAATTTTCAACTCTTGCCTCAGATTCTCAATTGGATTTAGGTCTGGACTTTGACTGGGCCATTCTAACACATGAAAATACTTTGATCAAAACCACTTCTTTGTAGCTCTGGCTGTATGTTTAGGGATGTTGTCCTGCTGGAAGGTGAACCTCTGCCCCAGTCTCAAGTCTTTTGCAGACTCTAACAGGTTTTTTGCCCTGTATTTGGCTCCATCCATCTTCCCATCAATTCTGACTAGACCAGACCTGATTACGGTACAACTATTTTAATGAGGCTGGGACAAAATTTTTGAATTTTCTTATTACTAGAAAGCGTAACCGTCTTTCCACTCTTGATAGAGAGATCAAAGAGCTTAAGGATGGTCTCCTAGTTTATAAAAACTCTAAAGAATATAACTCCTTGTTTCGAATCTCCTCCAAGCTCACCTCATCAAAGAGGATAGAGATCAAAGAAATAAAAAGCATAAGAAATATTCCAGAGATATTGGGGACTATAAATCTGGTACTGTATTTGGGTGGCAAAAACCACTTGTATCCGATTCAGCCATGGAGGTTAGTGCTACCCCCATAGGTCAACAAAGTGGAAGGGTAATTACTCAGCATTCATTTCACCCGACCAATACCAACACAATTAAAGGGTATCAGTCTAGAGGAGGTAACTCCTCTCAAAAGGGGCAACTTCCAGGTGTACATACCCCCATTAATACACATAGAGGTAGGGGTCAACATTCAAATAGGATGGGTGGAAGAGGCCAATCCAGAGGTAACCATTCAGTTCCAGGAATTCTCAATACGAACATGAGACCCATTATCAGAGAGGCTCTCCCGCGCGTTAATACAATGACCATGGTACCCACCCCAATTCATCACATTAAAACCATCCACCATTTATTATGTACAATAGATTTTCTCCTCTCCGTGATCACTACAATGATGATCCACGTATATATCCCAATGGTGATTTTGATCAGTCATCCTATGGTTATAATCAACCCAATATAGTAGATGGACATATCCATAAAAAATCTCAAGTTACACTTTACAGATTTTTTATGGATATGTCCATCTACTATATTGACATAACTATCAATTAGTGGTCTAGCTCCCCCCCCCCACTTTACTTGTTTCCAATGTGCACTAGAATTTCTATCTAGTTCGGGGGTTAGCAGCTTTATTAATTCACTTATTAATTTTTTTAGCGTGAGGTAATCACCTATTCATATAATCAACCCAACCCTAATTTGCAGGGGAATCAGGTTTTTTTATGAGGACCCCCAAGGGCGAAAAAGGGGTCCAGATATAATAGAGGTTCCAGAGGAGGGAGGAGGTCTCAGAGGAGGAAAAAGAAGGAGACATAACCTGTCCGGGTGTGTTCAACCTTAGTAACAAAGAACTTACTAAGGAGGAACAGTTTGTCTTGGATAAGGGCCTTAAATTTGTCCCTCCAAAGAGACTTGATAAATTTAATAAATTTAATACCTTTATCGACATTCACAAATATATCAGAAAAATAAATATTCAAAGGTATTTGATATCTAACCATTGTAGGAATTTGGCTAGAGCAGCTACATCAGGAACAGTCTATTCCAGACTGTCAAATCCATCCCTTTTCAATCCCCCTACCCAGCTGGCTCCAGCCATTAATATGTTCAAAAATTTAGTCCTGAAAGATCTTGCTAGCTTACCACTTAAAATAACTCAGGCTAATTATTTATCTAATATGGGTCTTAAATCTCTCTCCGAACAGAAGGACTTGGTGATCTGCCCCACTGATAAGGGCGGGGGTATCGTGCAATTGGATAAGACCGACTATGTTGGTGAAATGTATAGGATCCTGAGTGATCATGAAACTTACAGGGAACTGCCAAACAATCCTACATCTAAATATAAGAAGGATTGTAATACTCTTATTCAGAAAGGGTTCAATCAACAATTACTCAATAATAAAGAAAAATTGTTTCTTGTCCCCTTAGCACCCAGAATTTTGATAATGTACTACTTACCCAAAATCCATAAGAACCCATTACATCCCCCTGGTCATCCAATTATTAGTGGGATTGACTCTACTATGTCACATATTGGTCGATACATCGATTTTTTTCTCCAACCCCTCGTTCGTAAAACTTCCTTGTATCTTAAAGATACAAGAGATACAATTAGACTGTTAGAGGCAGTGAATGTGGGAGGTGACTACATCATGGCCATGGCAGATGTGGCTTCACTGTACACCTGTATCCCCCACCACAGAGGAGTTGAAGCAGTGTGTTAGTCTCTTAGGAGAGATCATACCCTCACCACCCCACAGGCTGATTACATAATCAAACTATTTGAGGTTACTGCTCAGCATAATTATTTCTGGTTTGATAATCGGTTTTATTTGCAACAAAAGGGTGTGGCTGTGGGGGCGAAATTTGCCCCCAGCCTCACCAACCTATTTATGGCCAAATCGGAAGAGGATGTCGTCTATGCTGAACATAGACCCAAGCTCATTTTGTGGGCTAGGTACATTGACGCCATCCTCCTCCTATGGGGTGGCACCCCTGAATCCTTGTCTCAATTTTTTGCATCTCTGAATGTGAATGACAGAAACATCGTTCTATCCTATGAATATAGACAGACCAAAATGTATTTTTTGGATCTTGAGATAGAACTGTGTGAATGTCAATTTAGGTTTAGTACTTACTTTAAACCATGGATCATAATGGATTCATTCCATCTGATAGCTGCCATCACAAATCTTGGTTGTGTTCAGTCCCTAAGAGTCAGTTTCTGTGATTGCGCAGGAATTGTTCTGATTTGGATATGTTTAAAAATCAGGCTAATGTTTTGAGACAGAGGTTTCTCGATAAGGGCTATAATCAGGGAGAAGTTGATTTAGAACTTCATCGTGTCTCGCAAATTGAACATGGGTCTTTGCTTGTTGATAAACCCCGGCAAGATCCTAATGATTCTTTTAAGTGGTCTCGACATCATTTTCGGTGCAACATAAACAGATTAAATCCATTGTTGAATGTCATTGGAGTGTGCTAAGAAATGATCACATCCTGGGTATATTGCTTCCTGAAAGAGCAAAAGTTATCTAGAAAGGAGCTCTTTCTTTGAGGAGTAAGATTGCACCAAATGTCATTAACCCTCCTGTACATACATCTTTCTTCCATAACTTAATTGGTTATCATCCATGTAAGAAATGTATAGTATGTCGGTATAACACCTGTGAAAAACGTGCGACTAAACAGTTTTCCTCCACTGTCAAGAAACTCACATATTCTATCAAGCAATTCTGTACATGTGCTACCACCAATGTCGTGTACCTCATAACCTGCCCCTGTGGCAAACAGTACGTTGGTCATACCATACGTTCGTTTGCCATCAGGGTTGATGAGCATATTGCTAAAATCAAGAATGGGAGTATTAAACACACTGTCCCTCGATATTATCGCCATAATTGTGACCCTAGAGGTACTGAATTTCTGGTTATTGATAGATTTATTCCTCCGTGGAGGGGCTACTATTAGGGGTGTATCAAGACTTGAAACATTTTAAGGATATATGAGTTGCAGTCCCACTCCCCACTTGGTATTAATGTAGAGTGGGACATAAATGCTTTTATTAACAGAGCATGACATTTCATCTCATGTTGTTTTTAACTTTCTGTTATTATCATAAGTATAGGGTATATGTTATGAACATTCACCAGTTTGTTTATTCATTTGTGAATGTTCTTTTTATATTTTTATATGTTTACCTATCCTTTTTTGGTCTTGCATATCATTATAATTGGCATAATAGTTATGATGTTATTTATGTGGCTCCAATTTGATCCAGCCATTCATTTATGATCGGATTTAATTTTTATTTTCATAACGCCAATTTAAAGTTAACTTCTGGGTAAAATTTCCTATGCAAGTGCCACCCTTATGCCTCTCCTCACGTTGATTACATATTGCGTTATCACACCTATAACATGACCTTTGCTCACATGCCGGCGGATGTGTTCCTGCTTTTCATAGCAAGGCTTGACACGCACTAATTTCTGGGTATCGACCGGAAGTGATGGCGCACGGCCTCATTTCAAAGCGAGGCTTGGCTTTACATGACTTCCTCCTTCAATGGTTGGAGATATTGACGTGCGGAACACATCTGCTGCCTCACTAAGTATTCTGCTTTTGCATCTTTATTATTGGCATTTTTCTACTTATTAGGAGCCTTTGATTTTACCTTAGTATGGCTAACGCTTCCTTTTAATAGGTTCCTTTTGATAGGTTATATTTAATCTTCGGTCGGACCGGAAGTGACTCAAATTTTTAGGACCGGCACTTGGGGCCACTCTATCTATTTAAGCACAAAGATGAGGGTAGACATTCACACCCCAGATGATGTCTATTCAGACGAAACACGTCAGGTCAAGTGCTGCCACCACTACTGCGCCTTTGTATGTTCATTAAGCCTTTGACCGCTTCTGAAATGTTATTGTTCAATTTTACCTTTCTTTTATTAAAACATTCTCAAAATGATATCACACTATGTGGAACTTTGTTTCATTTTTTGTCTTCAACATGTGGGTTTGTGAATCTCCTCTGGCCGTTCCTCTCTTCATCTGAACCATACTCATGAGAACATTCTGCTGACCAGTACCGTTCATAGTCCCTATTGTGGTTATCTGGATCATTGAAGGTTCCATATCGCACATAGTGTTTATATTACAAGCCTGGTTGACTTGGGAGGTATATGCCCCTTTAAGTCCACCATCTCTGGTAAGCCTTCAAGCAATTGGTGGAGGTCTCTTCACAAGATTTTCTTCCCTTTCAACATTTCTTCTCAACATGTCTCTATCTGTGTTATTTGTCCTAAGAAGCTAGATATGTTGTTCCATTGACATTTGATGCTAATCATAATTCACGTGGTGGACTTTATTCTATTACACAATACTATTTCACAGTTTATTATGTGTAAGCGCTGCATTTTTTTCCTTTTTAACTCTGAGCAGCTTCTCTGTCCCTGCTGAAGAAAAGCATACCCAAAACACGAGTCTGCCACCATCATGTTTCACTGTGGGGATGGTGTGTTCAGGGTGATGTGCAGTGTTATTTTTCCGCCACACATAGCCCTTTGCTTTTACCCCAAAAAGTTCAATTTTGGTCTCATCTGACAAGAGCACCTCCTTCTACACGTTTGCTGTGTCCCCCACATGACTTTTCGCAAACTGCAAACTGGACTTCTTATGGCTTTCTTTCAACAATGGCTTTCTTCTTTCCACTCTTCCATAAAGGCCAGATTTGTGGAGTGAATGACTAATAGATGTCCTGTGGACAGATTCTCCCACCTAAGCTGTGGATCTCTGCAGCTCCTCCAGAGTTACCATGGGCCTCTTGGCTGCTCCTCTGATTAATGCTCTCCTTGCCCGGCCTGTCAGTTTAGGTGGTGTTAGAAACCATAAACCAGACCGAGACAGAAGTACAGTTAAATCACACTTGTTTAATGATAAAAGTAAATAGAACAAAAGTATTCAAAACATAGCCAAAGTTCGGTAACCTGAAAGAATAGTCAAACAAGCCAGAAAGTCAGGAAGCCAGAGATCAGCGTAGTGGAACAGCAAGCAGGATCTGGAGCCAGAAGGAATGTGAGCCAAGCAAGTCTTTAACAGGAACGCAGGAGATAGTCTCTCTGATGTTGACCAAGGCGAAGGCAAAGATCATCTGGGCTGGACGGCTTAAGTAGGCAGGACTGACAAGCTGGATATTATCAACAGGTGAGTCACTGTGGAGAGATAGGCGCTGGCAATTAGCTGACAGCTGAGCGAACAGCTCAGAGAAAGGGAGGGCTGAGCCCAGCCCTAACAGTACCCCCTCCTCAACGATCCCTCCCCCTTGGAGGACCACCAGGCTTGAGGAGAAAACGTCTATGGAAATCATGGAGGAGGACAAGGGCATGTACGTCTGAGGATGAGACCCAAGAGCGTTCCTCTGGACCATACCCTTTCCAGTGCACCAGGTACTGTATGCGCCCACAGAACCTATGGGAGTCAACAATGGACTGTACTTCATACTCCTCATGGTTCTCAACCTGTACAGGGTGAGGACGTGGCACGGAAGTGGTAAAGCGGTTACAAACCAAAGGTTTTAATAAGAGACATGAAATACATTTGAGCTATGCATATTAGAAAGAAGGTCTAATGTGTAAGCCACTGGGTTAATCCTGCGATGAATATGGACAGGCCCAATAAACCGAGTTGTGAACTTCAAAGAGGGAACACGAAGTCGGAGGTTGTGAGATTACAGCCAGACCCTGTCCCCAGCCTGGTAGGAAGGCGCAGGCAGGCGTCTGCGGTTAGCATGGAGTCTGTACCTATCATTAGCATGTTGCAAAGCCTCCTGGACTTGTTCACAAGTGGAACGAAGACCACGGAGATGCTCCTCTAATGCAGGAATACTCTGTGGAACAAATGAGTTAGGCAACATGGAAGGTTGGAAACAATAGTTCGCCATAAATGGGGACAATCGGGAAGCAGAATTCAAGGCACTATTGTGAGCAAACTCTGCCCACGGTAAGAGGTCTGACCAGTTGTTATGATGGTCATATATAGAAATATAGCAACGTACGAATTGCTCCAAGTACTGATTGGCTCGTTCTGCGGCCCCATTAAACTGTGGGTGATACGCAGAGGAGAAAGCAAGCTGAATTTCCAACTGTGCACAAAAGGCTCCCCAGTTCCGGGACACAAACTGACTACACCTGTCCAAAACAATCATCTTGGGTAGGCCATGTAAGCAAAAGATCTCCCGAGCAAAAACGGAAGCCAGTTCTTTAGAGGTGGGCAACTTCTTAATTGGAATACAATGAGATATTTTTGAGAACCGGTCAACCACCATAAGGATAACTGTGTTGCCCTGGGAGTTGGGTAACTCCACAATGAAATCCATAGACAGGTGGGTCCAGGGCCTCTCTCCATTGGGTTGTAGGAGGCCCACTAGAAAGTGTTGTTCAGTCTTATTCTGAGCACATATGAAACAGGCAGCTACGGAGGTGGTTACATCAGCACATAGACTAGGCCACCAGAATTGTTGGGAAATGGCCCAAAAGAGTTAATTCTTCCCAGGGTGTCCAGCAGCCTTGGGAGAATGGTAAGTCTGGAGCATGGCAGTACAGAGACTCTCTGGGACAAAGCAGCTTTCACAAGGTTTCTCAGGAGGAGCATGGAGCTGAGCAGCAAGAATTTTGTAACCCAAAGGAGAAGTGAGACTGGTGCGAACCATAGCCAGAATACAATCAGGAGGAATTACAGGAATCGGAACCGACTCCATCTTGGAAGTGGAGGAAAATTGTTGTGACAAAGCGTCAGCCCTTACATTCTTAGAATGGGTAAGAATGAGACAATGTAACTGAAACTTGACAAGAAAAGAGCCCATCTCGCCCTTCTGGGAGAGAGGCGTTTAGCCCCAGACAGGAATATGAGATTCTTATGGTCAGTAAGAATGAGAACCAGCATGGGGCAGGGCTAGCCACAGAGGGGGATGGCAGCTTGATTCCCAACCTCCGCTCCATATCATGGCTATCCAGCGACAAACAGCAACAAGCTTCTCCCCCTCTCCCTGAGAAACGAGGGGAGAGCAGCGGGACACGAACAGGCATGTCAGGGAGGTGTAATCCACCACCACAACCGCGCCGCCTAACCGAGTATTTCGGCCCCATGGAACAGCACTCCAGGCAAGATGGCGCCGACCTCAGTCCACCCTCAGGAGACCAGCATGGCCGCACGAATAACACACAGCCTCACTACCAGGACTGTGCAGAGCTTCTGGGGATGAGAGATACAGAGGATATGGACAGTCTCCCTCCTCCAACGCCAGACCCAGCAGAAACACAGCATGACAGAGGTAAGAGGCTTGCCTCGTCCCCATGCAATTCCCCTAACAAAACCCCTCAGGCTAAAAAGCACCATGGGAATGCCTCAGGATCCCCCTCTCACAGCCCTGCACATATATCTACACTAGCAAATATACCTGTGACTGACAACCCAGTGTCTGAAAGCATGCTGAAATCAATGTTGCTTACCCTGCAAAAAGATCTACACAGGGAACTGCAGCTATACCTCTCCCAGGTACATAACAGGCTTGACTGCCTGGAAGAGAGAGCAGACACAGCAGAGGAGCACATATCTGAAATGGGCAAAGCTCACAATGAGCTTCTTGATGCACACGATCATCACTCAGGTGAGATCTAAAAAATTAAACTGAAGCTGGCAGACCTCGAAGATAGGGCCAGAAGAAACAACATAAAATTTAGAGCGATCCCTGAGTCAGTGTCACCCAACGAGCTAAAAAAATACCTACAGCAGCTCTTTAACACCCTGCTCCCCAATCTCCCTCCCCACGACTTGCTCATCGACCGAGCACATAGGATCGCAAAACCAGACCACCTCCCAGCGGAGATGTCTAGAGATGTTCTGGCCAGAATCCATTTTTTCCATGTAAAGGAACAAATCCTATACGGGAGTAGGTGTTGTGACGTGGGGAGAGGAATGTATAATCCCTCTCAGCCGCATGACAGCACCTCCAAACATACAAATCATTATTCGTCAGAAAAGAGTTCAGAGGGGATGCAAATCTTTTGGGACCCGAAGAGGAGTCCATGACATTATCCGGTACTAAGTTAAAGTCCCCGCAGATCAGTAAATGACCTTGCTGCACACTTTGGATTTTTTTCAGTGTAGATTTGAGGAACGGTATTTGTCTCTGATTAGGGGCATATATAGATGCAATGGTGTATACAGTATTTTCTATAGAGCATATTAAGATGATGAATCTTCCCTCTGGATCCAGAATACTGTCCTGTAGCTGGAAACTGACAGTGTCTCTAATGGCTATGAGAACTCCCCTTTGCTTCTTAGAATAGCATGCTTTGTAGATGTGAGGAAATTTTATGTGTTGGCAGTTGGGGATCTTGTCTTGGGCAAAGTGCGTTTCTTGTACGCATATGATATCACTGTTGTGGGCTAATGCTGTTTTCCATAACGATGCTCGTTTTGCAGGATGGTTCAATCCTTTCGCATTTATGGATAGTATGTTGATATCCATACTTGTGGTAGTGTGGGAGTAGTGTGCTATATCGTAGGCTTACTTATCTCTGATTAGGAAGATGTCCACTGTTGAAGGGTCTGGGATGGGCGTCCGATGGTTGTTCCTTGGAAGTCCTGGTATCAATGGATGAGCTTGCGTCTCTTAAGGGTGTAGTCTGTGATCAACAAAACATATAAAACTGTTATTGCTCAATAGGTCAAAAATGTTAAATCAAAAGAGATGTTCCACCTGAGAACTGTGTAAGCGATAGCGTGGATCAGGTAACTGTTGTGAATCAGCCGCTACTAAACAAAGAAAAAGAAAAAGAAAAAACTAAAAGCAAAAGAAAAATATAAAAGATTTTACCAATGTTGGCAAAATAGGAGCGAGGTCAGTGTGCTAAATAAGTAACTGACCAGGAGTGGAGGCAGTGTTTAAAATGGTAAACAAACTGAGTGTGACTTAGCAGGGAGTCAGACCAGGGATGTAAGGCTCTCTTGTAGTAGTTGCCAGGGGATATATCATTTTTCAGTGGATCTTCAGAATTCCCGCTTTTGACGGCCTAGTGGTGGCGGACCTGAGATGTGTGGGCTAGGATCGTATGATGACTCATTACTTGGAAGCTCTGGAATGATGCCCCATGTGTGTAGTAGTCGGAGGCCTTCCTTAGGGCTATGCACAGTGTGCGTTGTACCATTTTTGGTAATCACCACTGTGGCCGGATGGCGCCATTTGTAAGTGATCTTATGGTTGTTAAGCGCTTTAGGGTCTTCATTTGTCTTTTCATGTTAAGGGTGTACTGAGATAGATCTGCATACAGGTGAATGCCCTGATATGGTGCTGGAAGATCAGGTTCAGATCTGGCTTTTGCTAGAAGCTTTTCTTTAGTAGGGAAAAAATGAATTTTCATCAGAATGTCCCTAGGTACGGATGCCTCAAGGTGTTTGGGTTTTGGTATGCGGTGAATTCGATCCACAATGCGTTCAATCTGCGATACTTCAGGGATCAATTTATCAAACATGTCCGCTGCATATTTGGGTAGATCAGCAGGAAGAACCGTTTCAGGGACACCTCTAATTTTAACATTATTTCTTTGCGAGCGGTCTTCTAGATCCGCGAGTTTCGCTTTTATTCGATCGTTGTCGTCAGCTTGGTCTTTGTAAGCGTCTATGAGGTCATTCACTGTCAGAGAGCATTCATCCATTTTGTGTTCAATATGTTGAACTCTCTCCCCCATGCCTTGCATCTCAGCAGTAAATTGGTGTATCAGTGTGGAGAAATTTACCATGAGGGATGAGTGAAGAGATAATAACATATCCTTCATTACTGTGTCCAGCACCGGCTGACCAGAGGTTGGAAAGGTTGCTATGGATGGCTGTGTGGTGAGGTCTGCCGTGTCTGTGTGGGGGATGCTACTCACTGCGCCTGAGGCCTGTGTGACAGGATCCAGCCTCATCCTCGCCTTGGCAGGGCTGTTGGAGAGCGGGCTATGTGATGAGGGGTCCCGGGATGATGTCGGTCTCACTCCGTCCTCCCAGTCTCCATTGTAGTCATCAGGCAGGTCAGTGTATGATGATGAGGCCTGTGCTGCCGCGCCGCCGCCGCCATCTTGCCACGTCTCCCCCTCTGAAGCCGGCATTGTGAAGAAGTCTGTGAGTTTCTTTGGCTGTCTTATGTCTTTTCGTTTGCGGGACAGCATGAGGGCAGGTTCCGACTTGTGGTGGGAGCTCCGTATGGGCTCCGGTGGTTCTGTATCCCTCCGGTTTAGTCGATAAGTCCCTTGTCACTGACAGAGCTAACGGCTTAAGCGTCCATTACAGTTGCGTGCAAGCTGATTTGTCACATCTGACCAATTTTTTTTTGGTTGTTTTTAATTGTTAAATTTTTTTTTCAAGGCTGTTTTTTTTTTTTTACTTTTTTTTGGTTTTTACTCCAGAATATTTTTGTGTGTGTTTTGTGTGTCAAGTTACCACAACACCATTATTATCTTCTATTATTTAATCTCAATGAGATTGTTTTGTGTTGGTGTCTCCTCACCAACAAACTGTTTTTTTTTTAAGGAAAACACACATAGGCAAGTATAATTGAACCAAAAATTCCTTTATTAAGGGCTCACAACCAAACAAAAAGGGAGGCAACACTGGAGAAACAGCTGAAATTGGTGAAGCCTTTGGCCCCCAGGGCACCTATCAATTATTTTACTGCAAAATTGGTGGCCTGAGGAGTCTATATCTAAGGGAATGCAGTCTGGTCCAGAAGTCCCAGAGATCCAGAAAGCAGCAGATGACATCTGTGTCCCCAGGCTGTGGTAGTACAAGAGGCTGCATCTTTTGTCAGACCAGACTGAACCCAGGCCATCACTCTCTGGTCTTCCTTCCATGCTTCCTTCTTGTGTCAGGAGGAGGAGGAGGAGGATGGTCCAACTCAATCACGTTGGTCTTGGGTGTGATTTCGCCACTCACCCCCTTAGTTAGGTCTTTATAAATAAGTTTCTCACACATGTGGCGTTGACCCTCCTGCATGCCCTTCAGTTTGGTGGCAGCCATGCAGGCAAAGGCCTCTTCAGGAGTAGGTAAGGCTCTGAGGAATGCAGAAGCCTCCTGAATGAGCCTGAGCGCTGAATCCTGAACGTGACTCCCCTTCCTGAGTCTTTTGTATGGAAGGCGGAGGGGAGGAACCTGCGATTCGGTCAGGCTCCTACTGGTCCCAGGCTTCTCCTGGCTGCCACTTAGCCCCGCCTCCTCCTGGCTGCCACTAACCCCCGCCTCCTCCTGGCTGCCACATTCCACAGCCTCCTCCTGTGTGCCACATTCCAGAGCCTCGTCCTGGCTGAGGTCTTCCTGTGTATAAAAAAGGGACATAGTTTGAGTTTTTGATTCATCAATCACACACAATTTTCAGCTCATGACTGTTGCAAATTGAATGTTAACAAATATAACAGACTATCATTCTGAGCCCAGCATTTTTCATTCTTGTCCCAATTATTTTTGCCCACTACTGTCTATTGATATGTAAAACACTTTCTTAAATCAGCAATTAGTGATCAATAATAACATCTAGTAAACATCATTTATTTTCATTGACCAGAAATCTGTAGAAGAATGCTATACCTGACTCCATCTGGGCTCCTCCACTTCTTCCTGGCTGGAAGTCCCAGGTTGGACATCAGAAGCCTCAGCTGGGGTGGAAGATAGGGTGGAAGGAAGAGTGGAAGGAAGAGTGGAGAGGGATTCCCTGACTCCAGTCTGGTCTGACAGAAATCGCAGTCTCCCATAGTACCACAGCCTGGGGACATAAATGTCATCTGCTGCAGCTCCTGATCTCTGGGAATCCATGACCTTCTTGCACTCCCTAAGATAAGTGCTCCTCAGGCCACCAATTTTGGCTTTTAAATAGGGGTTGGTTGCCGTGGGGACCACCGGCTTCACCAACTCCAGCAGTTTCTCCAGCGCTGTCTGCCTCTTTTGTTTATGATTGTAATGTGAATGTTTCACCTGCCACAGACAGGGCAGCTCCCTGTACTTATCTATGAACAGGGGGAGGAAGTTGTGGTCATTGAAGCCATCCATTTTATCTGCAAAACACAACACGAGACAAACCCTAATGTCAGGCAAAACTCTCCTAATCTTGTTAAAATATAGGCCTCAATCTAGAAGCAGTATAGGCCCAAGTTTAGATCTTACCTTCGTTATCACGTTCGGCGCCTCCGGTACTCCTTCCTCCGCTCACAGTTCGTACGTACTGTGTTACGCTTTATACACACTGCGCATGCGTGTAACTCCGCCCGCCCCTGACGTTCTTTCTAGTCTATTCCCCACCCCTTTTCGTTCGGTGCAGTGGGGGAAGAGCACATGGCGGAGACACAGCAGGTGCGTGCTAATTATAGCAACGAGGCGGAGGAGGAGGAAAGCCCGGAGCCAGAAACGTCTGGATACAGAAGGAGACGATTTAAGGCCTCAAATATGTCCTTTGGGGAGATGTTGGAGATGGTCAACATCCTGAAGAAGGCCGACTGTGACGGGAAGT
The DNA here is from genome assembly GCF_042186555.1 of Aquarana catesbeiana. Taxonomy (NCBI): domain Eukaryota; kingdom Metazoa; phylum Chordata; class Amphibia; order Anura; family Ranidae; genus Aquarana; species Aquarana catesbeiana. The sequence goes on from NC_133329.1 coordinate 179,085,225, forward strand.
GTGGACCTTACCCCAACCCCAATGTCAGAAAGGCCAAGATAATGGCGAAAGTGGTCAAAAGTCTGCACCGGAATTTCGGGGTACGACGATCGAAAGATCAGCTCAGGAAGCGGTGGTCGGACCTAAAATTAAGAGAGCACGAGCAGTACCGAAATATCCGGAGAGTGCTGCAAAAAAGTAAGTAGTTGTGCTATGTTCCTATTCTTTTTGTGTTTATTACGTTCGTGCTGCTCCATGTGTTTTTCTTAACTGTTATCCAGTTTAAAATGTCAACTTTCATGTTCATGGGCACATTATTCGTTCGTATCAAACATTTTTCTTTTGGCCTATAAAACACCATTGTTTTGGCCATATGCATTTGCCCACATTTTTTAGGGCCTACTTGTCTGAAAATAATTTGGCTGTGTAGATGGGTTTGTTACTAGGATGAAATGCAAACTCGATTATGTGTAAGGAGAGGACACTTGTAGTGATTTAATATAACGGGTGGTTAGATGTAGTATTGTGGGTATGATAATTAATTAGTAAGTACTCTTCCGCAGCAACCCAATTCTTCCAGAGAGATGCACTTTATTGACTTCCAACACAGAACAAAGTCCAAAGTCCACAGACGACAAAAATATCCAGCAGAGTATATCATTCAGAATCCCATTTCTTAGGTCTGTGTCTTAATGCACAGACAAGCCTAACTTAAACTATAGACTGAATGCCATGTTATATTCACTAGTCACTGAATGGCTGAGCAATTTAATTGGCTGTTTCAATTTAGGACTTTGATTTGCTTCAGTCTTTCAGACAGACAACAACCCCCAGCCGTGAACAGCTGTAGTCATAAACCGCCCCAATTTGCACTCCCGCATATCAACATCGACAAGTCCCCCTAGATATGTGTAATTAGATTAGATTAACAGATACCACCTGAACACCCTTTGAAATGTTCAAATAGACTTGCATAAGATTAACACATCAAAGGGTCTTCAGCTGTCCCCTTGCTAGGTTAAAATTCAGTTGGACAAATCAACCATTGTCAATTGAATTCTGGCCTGGTCAATATTGACTGTATGTGTACATACATATAATAATATAATGTCCCACATAAATCAGTGAACATATTACAACATATACAACATATACCCCCACTTGGGTCGGTTCTAACTACTAGAACTGACCCATAAATCAAACAACAAAAAATATCATTTTGATTTAAGGTACTGGATGCTTTACAATGGCTCATATAAAATATGAAGCTGAAACTGGTTACATCTCTCTTCGCCAGCCTCTAAAATATCCCCATGAAACAGTTATTAGATAATATAACTTTTAGACTATGACTGGAAAAGGATTTGGTAAACATCAGTGGCCCATATAGCTGTTAGGCCTTATTATATCACATCAAGATCTTGAATATTGCACAAAGACGAGCTGATGATACAGTCCATTCTTCAGTCTGACTTCCTCACATCTCTCACCATCTCACTGAAAGTAAACTTGGTATGCTCTGGGACGGCCCACAAGATCAACTGGAACCCTTCTTAGAATGTTTGAACACGAATAATTTCAATTTGAGTTTTACAATGACTTTTGACAATTCTTCCATAACTTTCTTAGATGTAACCATCCATAAAGATGACAGGGGACGTATCAGCAGTAGTTTATACAGGAAGCCAACAGCGGGCAATACTATATTACATGCTAGCAGCTTTCATCCAACACCCCTAATTGCATCCGTCCCTTTTAGTCAGTACTTGAGGACACGCAGAAATTGCACAGATGACACAACCTTTAGAAGAGAGGCTGATCTCCTGAGGGAGAGACTATTACTGCGGGGTTACTCTAAATCATGCCTCAAAAAGGCCTACAATCGGGCAGTAGTGAAACCCAGGAAAGAATTGCTTTACAATCCATCCTCTAAAAATATCAAGAAAAATCCAATTTCGATTATAACTAAATACTGCAACCAGCACGAAACTCTCAAAAAAATCGCCAATAAGTATTGGCATCTTCTTTCAATGGACCCCACTATAGGCCCATATGTGAGCAAACACCCGGTCTTTACATTTAAAAGAGCCAGATCTCTTAAGGATTACCTGGTGTCCAGTGAATACCACGACTCCAGACACCAGGATCCGTGCAAATACCCAGGTACATTTACTTGTGGGGGGTGCAACTACTGCTGCTTTATGAACACCACACGCAATATAACACTCCCAAATGGCGAACGTTACCGCCCTAAACACTATGCGAATTGCCAAACAGCTAATGTAGTTTACTTACTTGTATGTAACTGCTTTTGTTTCTATGTGGGCAAAACTATTCAGCCCTTTTGGCGACGCGCCTATCGACACATCCTATCCATGCAGACAAGTAATCCAAGCCTCCCCTTGGGAAGACATGTGAGAGACCTACATGAAGGAATCACTCCGAAGATTTCCTTCCTGATTCTAGACAGAATACACCCTGGTATTAGAGGAGGCGACACTAACAAAATATTAATGCAGACCGAACAAAGGTGGATTTTTCGCTTGAATGCGACTATGCCACCTGGCCTCAATGCAACCACCTCCTTTAGACCCTTCCTGGAGGGTTTCTCCTCAGGAGGATCTGAATGGGAACCTCTATAATAGGATCGCCCCCCCCCCTTTATTTAAATTGAGGTAGTTCTTTGCCTACCTGGACTATCTGTACTCCTTGTTTATTGATTATTATTTTTTACCCACTATAGTAATCTCGTACTCTCACGGGACTGGATAAATACATACACTCTGGGAATATGCCCCTGGCCAGGGATGGTCTTTGGAATTGATAGGACATAAAAACTAATAAGACTATAGATATATTTCTAGTTTGAACATGTTATTTCTGTTTAGCCTGTGATGTAATATACTGTTTAAAATATATAATGGAACAACTTTTTCCTATCATTTCAGGACCTTTTCTGATCCAATGGGACCATCCTTCCCGACCACACGGAGATCTATCAAGTATCGGTGTTCTTACATTCATTCTCTTTTTACCTCCTCTTTCTTGGCTTTTCCCTTCCTCCCTTTTCTAGGAGGATTCTCCCTCCTTCTCCTCTCACATGACTGCATTGTCTCTTTTTTCCTCCCCTGTTTACTTTCTGCTGCCACTTCTCCATTCACTGTTACTTCCTTCTTTACACCCTTTTTGCATGTCTGTGTCCCCTATTTCTGGTTTGTTTTCCTTTCTTCTCCTCTTCCCCCTTAGCCAATCACATTCACTCCTTTCCCTTCCATTCATCCAGACCGTGGGCTGTGTTGTTAGCTCACTCAGCGCACCCGGGGGAGACCAAGGAGCGCTCCCTTCAGAGCGCTCCCGGACCCCCCCTCTCTCTGGCAGTTTGTGTCATGGATCTCCATGACAACGGGCACGCCAGCTCTGCGCTGCGGGACTTCGAGACGCATGGGGGAATCCTCCACGTCGCGCTGGCTCCGCCCCCCGCCGAACACAGCGCTGTCATACAGGTCCATCCCCTCCCTGTTGTGGATGCTTTCACTCCAGGGAGTGCTTCGTGGGGATAACGCTGTGTGTCGCTCTGCCCGGGGGATATCCTTGACAGACATCTCACGTCCTCCCTGCCTGTGACCAAAAAAAAAAAAAAGCCCCATACTCATGGTTTAGCCAATCAGGTTGCTGATTGGACATCCCCACCCACTGCAATTAAACACACATTTAAACTCCTCCAGCACTGCATTAATCAGCTGCTACTAACACCACATAGACGTGCTTGGAGGAAGCTGAGACAGGCAGGTAAATGCATGGACCCCCTCTGGTTGGGATGTTTGGAAATTTTACAGACAGTTAACCGCTTACTTACCTGTAATATTTCCCTGTTGTGTTTTATAATCTGCAGACTTATGCGGACTCACACCCAACCAGGGAACCTGCATACTTTCTTGGACCCCTGCCCATTTTTGATTCTGGGGTATCATTCAAATACCTCCTGTTACTGAAATTGGGACCCATGATCTGGTTCCTTTTATCCCCAGTTTTTAGGTACGTGTCATATATGTTCTATATTTACAATCTTGGGTAAATCTGCTAACCCCAATATTCCTTACAATTCTGAGAATAGTATTATATTTATACTAGGCTCTCTTTTTGAAGACTCTCATTGAAATATTTTCATTGCAGCAGGATTGTACCCCCCCCACCCTCTAACTCCATCAAACAGGCTGTCTCAAGCCTTCGCAGTGAGGGGAGGACTGTGTCTGTTCTTATACTGGGGATATCCTTTGTGAAGCAACCTCAGTCCACCCTGGTTCTTTTTCCTGTGATTCACCTGGTATCTTCCCCATCTCCTTGAGCCTCGGTTCTGTGATCCCTGTGTGGCCGTGACGAGCGGCAAATTCCTGATTCGCATTGGATGCTGATAATGTCCCTGGGAGTGTTTATATGAATCTTAAGGGGTCAGTATGAAATCTCTGCATGTATATGCCTGGAACTTACTAAAGATATAACATATGTTAATGTCTATTGACCTTTATAATGTAAACTAGATGCTCTCTACTGCCTCCTGCTGTGAATGCCTGAGATATTCATCCATTTATGTTTGCTCTGCTTTTTGTTAATTTTCTAGATGAAATATCCATTTTGACCAATTGTCGTTACCCCTGAAGAAGAGGTCAACCCCTTTTGCTTACCTCGAAATGTCGGGTTCTATGATCATTGGTTCTTTATTACCTGTATCATTGCATTTGGTCATTTATTTGTAGAATCACTTTTTCCCATATACATGCATCCATTTTATTGTGTATTTATATGGTTAGGTCATGTGTAATGATTTTTAGATGCTAAATTAATAAACTACAGTATTTTTATACAAAAACTATAAACTTCTACTACTTTCTACTTTATTAGAGGTAACCCCGCGAAAAAAGTCCCGCTAGAGGAATTGCACTCCTTCAGGGGGTGCTTAGGTTTGGCTCTGGGAGCTCCAATCCACATAAGTCCAGGATTTTCATCTCCAGGCTCAAGCTTTTCATTTTTAAAGATGCTTTTACACAAACATTCTACTTACATCTTTATAGTAAGAAGAACCATCAATGTACCAGCACTCAATTTCAAGGTAAAAAGGTTTGGATATGGCAGTAAAAACTGTGCTGCAAACTATTTCCTTGCACTTGACATTCATGAGTCCATCTTTGTTGATTGCCAGCCACAATTTGCTTTTGTAATTTGCTGTAGGCCGTACCCCTCATTGCCTTCAATAAAGCAGTTACTTGGATCATTCAGTCCACAATTACACCTGAATGGTATACCAACATATACATATACCCCCACACGATGGTTCAGATAAAATCAGCTTGACATCAGTGTTTATCAGATCTTCTATCCAGACAAAGCAGCAGTGGAAATTCTTGCCAGTATCTTCACCATGAAAGGTAGAAAGATCTTTTTCATCCATATATGTCATAGCCTTTAGCATATTATAAACAACTGAATCCACAAAGTTTCAAATCATGACTAGAGTGATGAATTTCACTCACCCCCCTTATAAATTTAGGAAAACCACCCAACATACTATAATTTATGCTATGCCAAGCCATTGTGCAGCATCTCACCTTAGATGTCAAATATATTGATCATTATGCATTATGTAATATGTACAGATGTTTTAGGTTTTATGTTTTTATTTTAGGTTTAAAATCTTCTCTTTGGTTTTAAGATACAGTTCAAGAAATGAAACAAACAAAATAAAAAATGAAAAGCAAAAAAGGGAGAAAAATTAAAAATTAGGGTGTTGAAGAAAAAGGAAAAAGGTCCATTGCTTGATGCTTTATAATTCCTTGTATAGAGATATATTGTATATTCAGCGTGTCTCCCCCACTAGACAGCAATTTCAGATACTTCTAGTACTTCTGCTATTCACATGCAAACCAGCATCTCCAGACGTACCTGAAAGACAAAACTCTCCAACAAAACTAATTAGCAAGGTCCTTAAACATTGTTTGAAGTTAAAATAAAGCATTATTTACACATTTACAGTTTGGAGCTAATTCACCCCCACTGCTAGAGAAGTGTCATTTGCATTCAAAAACAGATCTGGAGAATGTACATCCTGTACCCCCTTCAACTGCTCTAATAATTTATCACGTTCCCCTCTCATCTTGTCATACTCAATCTTCAGGTGGTCATATTTCTGCTTTAACTGAGAAAATGGTATCCAGTTCTTTGACCTTTTCTTATTATTATTTTGGTCAGCTCTGTTTTTCATATTAATATCACCTATATTTGACCAGGTGTATCCTCTCTGGGTGTTATCATAGGATATTATCTTCTGATCTTTATGTTCAGTATTTGTCCTAAACAATGTGGCTAAATCAATTTTGACAGCCTGCTCATTTGACTTTCTCCATAAATGGTTTGCTCTCAACAATATGTCTTTTAAATCATGAGGATTTGGGGCAACTAATAAAATATTTTGTTTGATATCTTCATGTAACGCATCTAGAAACATACTCATATGTATCAAGCCCCCACGCTCAAATGCAAGATTATTACCGACCAATAATTCCATAATAGTTGCTATCCTGTGTGACAATTCATATGGAGATTCATTTTGCATCTGTTGGATCCTCCCATGAATAGTAACATCAGAACGTACACCATACAAAACACATAATAATTCCAGTAATATGTCCCTTGTTCTAAGAGGCTGAATACAGTCAAATTGTTTTAATTCTCATCCAAAGACCACTTCCTAAAGAATGTTGCAAAACTCTTTCTAAGTCAGATTGGTTGAGTCTATACGTATCTCTGACCTGCTGCACCTCACAAAACCATTTTAAAAATCTGTTTAAATCATGGTATGGAACCATTCCTATTTCTTTAAGAATTGTGTCTAATTCTTAAGAATTGTGTCTAATTCTTTTTGGCTTCAAAGGCTTCATTACAAGCTGAACTTCACCTGTATTATTATTATTGTTATAAACTGTGGTAGTCACAGTGGGGGCAGCTGGTAATGAATTATCAGATTTAATATGAGGTTCTGTTTCATCTGATAGAAGGTATGTGTCTGCATCTTGCTGCAGATTGCTGAATCCGAGATTTGCTGCATATCTGCATTCCTGAGATCTCTTCTCTAATTCCATAATTCTTAATTTTAATCTCTAATTTTCCTCTAATAATTCATCACAATGTTTAGATTTCTCAAGCAAAGCTCCCCCAATGGTAACTGCATGCAATTTTAAATTTACTGTCTCGGTGTCTGATTGGTTTTGTAACCTCTCACAAACATTGTTGCTATTATCAACTGCCTTCTGTAACTAGGTAATTTCCTCAACCTTCCCCTTCAAAGATTTTTCCATTGTTAAACAGCAAGATAACAAACCCTGCACAATACAACCTTTCCTTTTACTTTCTGAAATTTTGCTATCAAAAACATTTTTCTCTAAAAATTCCTTCATCATAGTCCACGTCTGCTTAAATTTTTCTGGAATTTCATAAGGACCGCCATGGCGCTTAATACATTTTAATACCCATCTGTTAACTTTATCAAAACTGACACTAGCTTCACACTAAGCATTTTGACTATATTACTAATATTAATAGGAAATATTTTACTCACCACATTAGTTACTCCTTCAGCTTCCAGTTCAGGTCTTCTGGTACACGACACAGTCCTTTTTTTTGTTGTTGTTTCCAGTCTCCAGAGGATAATTCTGGGGTTCCCAACTTGTTTAAATTTGTAGATCAGACTCTCTTATGTCACAACCAGACATTAGAGTCACAGCACAGCTCTTGGTTCTTCATCAGACTTCTGTCCACCTCACAGGATTGTTGTCACCACCGACTTCTGTTACTAAGTCCGAAAATGCTATTCTGGTCACTTGAACAGCACCAATGTAGTGATTTAATATATCGGGTGGTTAGATGTAGTATCCTGGGTATGATAATTAATTAGTAAGTACTCTTCCACAGCAACCCAATTCTTCCAGAGAGATGCACTTTATTGACTTCCAACACAGAACAAAGTCCAAAGTCCACAGACGACAAAAATATCCAGCAGAGTATATCATTCAGAATCCCATTTCTTAGGTCTGTGTCTTAATGCACAGACAAGCCTAACTTAAACTATAGACTGAATGCCGTGTTATATTCACTATACACTGAATGGCTGAGCAATTTGATTGGCCGTTTCAATTTAGGACTTTGATTTGCTTCAGTCTTTCAGACAGACAACAACCCCCAGCCGTGAACAGCTGTAGTCATAAACCGCCCCAATTTGCACTCCCGCATATCAACATCGACAAGTCCCCCTAGATATGTGTAATTAGATTAGATTAACAGATACCACCTGAACACCCTTTGAAATGTTCAAATAGACTTGCATAAGATTAATACATCAAAGGGTCTTCAGCTGTCCCCTTGCTAGGTTAAAATTTAGTTGGACAAATCAACCATTGTCAATTGAATTCTGGCCTGGTCAATATTGACTGTATGTGTACTTACATATGATAATATAATGTCCCACATAAATCAGTGAACATATTACAACATATACAACAACACTCAGGAGCAGTTTTCACATCTGGACGCTGGAGCACTAGTGTGGGACACAAGAACACCCTTTTTATTAGGGGGCCCACACAGGTGCTCCAGTGGATACTATAGGGGTGTCTCCATCTGTGAAGCTTGGACAAAACAGGTAAAGTATTGAAGCTTGACAAAGGACACTAAAAATTCAACATCTTGGAACTCTGCCAAAACAGACAATTGTACCCCACTTCCAAGCAATGTTTAATTTTTATAGTTCTTCCCTCAAATATCTGTGTGCTAAGTATACCATTTTTTTTTTACATAGGGGAGAAAAGACTCGGAGGACACCCCTCATCCGAGGAGACCAGAGACCCCCCACCTCTGAAAGAAGGGGAAATCCAACCAAGACAAAAAGAGCAGGAGGAGGAAGACGTGGTGGAAATTGGCACCACAACAGGTGAGTGTCTGCGACCACAGGCTCAGGTAAGAGATGGATGCCAGCATATTTATAATACATGTTTTTTTTTGGTTTCTATCTTTTTCTATCTTTTTAGGTGATCGTGATGTTGTGGATCCAGATCCTTTCACCTCGGAAAGTGCACAGATCCTGATTGGGGAGATCATGGGGTGTAATAGGGAAAACATCAAGAAAAACATCAATGATGTTCTTTAAAAAAATAAGAACATCATTGATGTTTTGGGGAGAGTTTAAAACCCTTCCAAATCCCTTTGTTTTATGGTGTGCTACAATTTAAAAATTTTTTGTCTAATTGGAGAAAAGCCAAATTTTGAGGATGCACACAGTGTGTCAACATGTGCTATCTGCCATCATGGGAAATCAATGGACGCGTTTTGGGGGTGCAACCCCTTCCTCAATAATAAAGTAGCTGTGAGGAAGGGGTTGCTCCCCCAAAACACGTCCCTTGATCCCCCATGATGGCAGCTAGCACATGTTGACATTCAGCTATTTGTGTGCATCTTCAAAATTTGGCTTTTCCGGGGGTGACTTCACCCCATCTGAATGCAATATCAAACACAGTTTCTAAATACTCATGTCTGATATTGCCTTCAAGTTCTACCAAATGTGAACTTTGTAAGTTCAAGATTTGTGTCTTTCTTGTGGGTTTTAAACATGCCTGTTTTATCTTAAATGGACATTTCTACTTTTTCTAATGTGACCCCAAAAATTGTTATACAACAAACATGTTGGTTTGTTTTAAAAACCTTTTCTAAATGCACATGTGATTGTGCATGCATTAAAAAGATTGTTAATCAAGAATGTGTGGATTATTGTCTCAACGCTACAACACTTTTGGGGTGCTCTAATTGCTGCTTTCTGTGACAATAGGTGTTATTTCCTAAGGGCAAATCCACTTTGCACTCCAAGTGCAGTTTCAACTGCACTTGGAGTGCAAAGTGTCTTTGCCTTTAGTAAATAACACCCAACAGTGCTTTGTATAAGGTTACACAATCACGCCATTTTCAGGACTCAACACATTTCTGTCAGGGTCAGCTAAAACAAACACAAGCAGTAAATGTCACCAAAGATTTGCTTAATTTTTTTTTACTTGATAAAGGTTTCACACATTGTCTGGCATATTGATAGCCCCCCTACTCGCAAAGAATTCCAGGTATCTTAGCCGGACATCACGGGCACTCAGGGAGGGCAAGCCAGGACTGCCACTTTCCAGCGCCGTCAGGGTTGGTTCATTTTGAATTCTGGCCTCAGGCCCTACTGAGCTAGCATAGTTGGCAGAATGTTTCCGTAAAAAGTTGTGTAGAACACAGCACGCCAGGATAATATGATTCAGTTTATACTCCGCCATATATATGGGTGTAAGAAATAGGCAGAACCGGCTGGCCATGATTTCAAATGTGTTCTCCACCACTCTTCTGGCTCTGGCCAGCCGGTAATTAAAAACCCTCTGGTCCGGGGTGAGGGTCCTCATCGGGAATGGCCGCATAAGATGGTCCCCCAGCGCAAAGGCTTCATCCACAATGAAGACGAATGGGAGTCCTTCCACATTGTCTTCTGGAGGTGGCAAGTCCAAGCTGCCATTCTGGAGACGCCTGTAGAACTCCGTCTGGGCGATGACTCCACCATCGGACATCTGGCCATTCTTCCCCACGTCCACATACAGGAACTCATAAGTAGCCGACACCGCCGCCAACATCACAATACTATTGAACCCCTTATAATTAGTATGACCCCGAGTTGGGTGGTGGGATGATGTGGACGTGTTTCCCATCAATTGCCCCTCCGCAGTTAGGAAAGTCCCACCGCTGGGCAAAGTGGGAGGCCACAGTCTGCCATTCCTGTGGCGTGGAAGGAAACTGTGGAGGAAAACTAAAAAAATTAGTCTTTTTGCACATAAACATGGAAAGCAGATTAGACACAAGCATTCTTGGCCAACATCAAGATAACATTTATTTATGGGAATTTTTAAAGACCAAAGTATAAGGTACACCTATCATACCCCCCCTCTCATGGGCCATTTCTAACATTATAGGGGGGGAGCTCTTGGGCAGGTAACCCTCTCCACTTCATTGAGAGATGAATGCATAAATAATGTGTATTACTTTGGCCAGCCCCTCCTTAGTTACACTATTGGCAGCCCACTGGACAGGTAAGAAGTGTCATAATGTAAGATATAAATACACATTGTACACATTTGAGCACATTTGGACATTCTGCTATTACCTATCAAGATAATAATAGTATACAAAAACTTTAAACAGTACCATTTGAAAGTATACAGGTAGGCCCTTGCACTACATGCTTTGGGGAATTCATCCATACATCTGACCACAAAAGAGATGGGTATAGTGTGTATGGGTTTGGCAAAGTCAGCAGATAGATGATTGAGGATAGATAGAGAATTGGTATCAGCTGACTTAGCAGTTGGGGGAGGGAGGGTTCCAAATGATTTGGGGACCCCAAAAAAAGCCCCTGGCACTCTGCCTGAATTTAACCACCTGACATCCGGCCGTAGCCGAATGACGACTACAGCGCGGATGTCAATTCCCGGGAGGCCGTCGTATGACGGCCTCCGCTTTCCTCGCTCCCTGTGCACGCTCACGAGCACGCATCGGGGAAATTCTGTGTTGGCCGTGTCCCTTAGACACAGCCAATCACAGATTGCTGTAAATGGCCAATCACAGCGGCCATTAACAGCGCAATCGCCATGGCCAATGAGCGATGATCTCAAATGTAAACATTTGAGATCATCTCTCATTGCCGGCTCTTTCTCCTCACACAGAGACAGCGTGTGAGGAGAGAAACTGTCAGCGATCTGTGAGTTTTCAAAAACGTTTTTACAGTGCCTACAGTGCCCATCAGTACAGTGCCCATCAATACAGTGCCCATCAGTACAGTGCCCCATCAGTACAGTGCACTATCAGTACAGTGCCCACCTGTGCCAATCGGTGCCCACATGTGCCAATTGGTGCCCACCTGTCTGCCCAGCGGTGATCAGTGTCCATCTGCACATCTGCACAATCAGTGCCCACCTGTGCCACCTCATCAGTGCCCACCTGTGCCACCTCATCAGTGCCCACCTGTGCCAATCAGTGCCCATCTGTGCTGCCTCAGTGCACATCTGTGCAATCAGTTCACATCTGTGCCGCCTCATCAGTGCCCATCTGTGCCACCTCATCAGTGCCCATCTGTGCCGCTACATCTGTGCCACCCCATCTGTGCCGTCCCATCAGTGCCCAGCTGTGCTACCTCATCAGTGCACATCTGTGCCACCTCATCAGTGCACATCTGTGCCATCCCAGTGCACATCTGTTCCACCTCATCAGTGCCCACCTGTGCCGCCTCATCAGTGCCCACCTGTGCCACCTCATCAGTGCCCACCTGTGCCACCTCATCAGTGCACATCTGCACATCTGTTCCACCTCATCAGTGCACATCTGTTCCACCTCATCAGTGCACATCTGTTCCACCTCATCAGTGCCCCTCTGTGCCACCTCAGTGCCCATCTGTGCTCATCAGTGCCACCTCATCAGTGCCCATCAGTGCCCATCAGTGCAGGCTTAGCAACCATGTCCAAAAGAAGCTTTTCCACCGAGGAGGCATTCCAAATACTGTCCCAGGCCGACGAAAGCAACGGGGAGCTCTCTTTTTCGGATTCCCTTTCCGACTCCGATTCTGAGTCGGACATAAATTGTGAGCCCGTCCTCAGTAGTGGAACACTGAGTGACTCAGAGGAGGAAGATATTTGGCCGGCCAAACGAAGGCGTTCTGATGAGGAGGCAGTGGCATCTACCAGCACCGCAGTGCCATCCACCAGCACGGCAGTCCCATCCACCAGCACCGCAGTGCCATCCACCAGCACCGCAGTGCAATCCACCAGCACCGCAGTGCCTCAGCAAGAAAGGCCAAGGACCCATGCCAGCCTTCTCTATGCCCTGCAGAACCCCTTGTGGCTTCCTCCTAATTCAGGAGAAGCCAACATTCCCCCTTTCACTGCCCAGCCAGGAGTCCAGGTGGACACGGAGAATTTTTCCCCAATAATTTTTTTTTATTTAATTATTACTGAGGACATGCTATCAAATATTGTGGCCCAGTGCAACCTTTATGCACAGCAATTTATTTTGAATAATCCAACGTCCTACTATGCCCGTTCCTATGAGTGGAGAGACCTAACGGTGGAGGAGTTGAAGGTTTTTTTAGGGCTCACATTTAATATGGGACTCTTAAAAAAAACCACTTTGATGTCCTATTGGTCAACCCACCCCATCCACCACATGCCAGTATTCTCCAAGGTTAGGGATGAGCCGAACACCCCCCTGTTCGGTTCGCACCAGAATATGCAAACAGGAAAAAAGTTTGTTCGAACACGCGAACACCATTAAAGTCTATGGGACACGAACATGAATAATCAAAAGTGCTAATTTTAAAGGCTTATATGCAAGTTATTGTCATAAAAAGTGTTTGGGGACCTGGGTCCTGCCCCAGGGGACATGGATCAATGCAAAAAAAAGTTTTTTCAGGAGCAGTGATTTAATAATGCTTAAAGTCAAGCAATAAAAGTGTAATATCCCTTTAAATTTCGTAGCTGGGGGGGGGTGTCTATAGTATGCCTGTAAAGGGGCGCATGTTTCCTGTGTTTAGAACAGTCTGACAGCAAAATTACATTTTGAAGGAAAAAAGCCATTTAAAACTACTCCCGGCTATTGCATTGCCGGTCCGACAATACACATAGAAGTTCATTGATAAAAACAGGGGAACCCCGAACCAAAATTTTAAAAAAAAATGACGTGGGGGTCCCCTAAATTCCATACCAGGCCCTTTAGCTCTTCTGGTTCTTCTTCTTCTGGTTCTTCCTCCGGCGTTCTCGTCCAGCATCTCCTCCGCTGCGTCTTCTATCTTCTTCTCCTCGGGCCGCTCCGCATCCATGGCATGGGGGGAGGCTCCCGCTCTTCTCTTCATCTTCTTCATCTTCTTCTTCATCTTCTTCTCTTCTTCTCTTCTTCATTTTCTTCTCCGGGCCACTCCGCATCCATGCTGGCATGGAGGGAGGCTCCCGCTGTGTGACGGCGTCTCCTCATCTGACAGTGACCCCGCCCCCCTCTGACGCACAGTGACTTGACGGGACTTCCCTGTGACGTCACAGGGAATGCCACAGGGAAGTCCCGTCATGTCCGTGCATCAGAGGGGGCGGGGTCACCGGGTGGCCCCACCCCCCATTATTTAAGAACCGTCAGACAAGGAGACACTGTCACACAGCGGGAGCCTCCCTCCATGCCAGCGGCCCGGAGAAGAAAATGAAGAAGAGAAGCAGATGAAGAAGAAGATGAAGAAGAGAAGAGCGGGAGCCTCCCCCCATGCCATGGGTGTGGAGCGGCCTGAGGAGAAGAAGATAGAAGACGCCGCGGAGGAGATGCTGGATGAGAACGCCGGAGGAAGAACCAGAAGAGCCAGAAGAACCAGAAGAAGAAGAAGAAGAGGATGAAGGAAGATAGGAGAAAGAAGAAAGAAGCATTTAAATAAAGGAATTGTCAAAAACTGTCTCTTGTCTTTTTTAACATTTTTTTTTTTTTTTAAATTCTTTATTTTTGAATAACATATAGTACATTCCACATAAAGTGTTTCACATAATCTTCATTTCCTCTCTTACTTCTCCAATTATCATAATCTAACAACATGGTACATTTTCTTTTTAGGTGGAACTAAATTACATCTACTTGATAAACGTATATTATTTCCCTTTTCTCCCATCTTGTCCCTTATATCAACCCCCGCCCCCCCCCCCCCCCTAAAAAAAAAAAAAAAAAAAAAAAAAAAAGGGAAGGGGGGAAAAGTCCCCCCAGGGATGCCCCCTCCTCACTCCCGTCTGATTGCACATACTCTACCTTGCCTGTTCTCTACTTCTGTAGTCCAGGAAGGGAGTCCATATCCTCAAATATTTCTCATCTTGTTCTTTCAACATCAAGGTCAAATTTTCCATTTGTTGGATTTCCATAATCCTGACCCACCACTGTGTTTTAGTCGGAGGGACTGAACTCTTCCATAAAGCCGGTATACAGGCCTTCGCTGCTGTGAGAAGGTGTTTAAGTAAAGAGTTCTTATATTTTTCCACCGACAGGGGAACATCATTTAACAGAAATGCAGCCGGATTGTTCCCAAGAGACACACCCGTAATTTCTTTAATCGTTTCTTCCACCATCTCCCAAAAATCCTTGATCTTCTCACATTCCCAAAATATGTGCAGCATAATACCCTCCCTTCTCGTACATCGCCAGCACCTATCTGAGGTCTGTGGGAATATTTTATGTAACACGGATGGTGTTCTATACCACCTAGTGAGGATTTTATATCCTCCCTCTTGGTATCTGCTAGCGATCGATGTCTTATGTGTAGATTTCAGGATTTTAACCTTCTGACTTTGGGAGAACATTACCCCCATCTCTTTCTCCCAAGCCTGAATAAAATTAAGCTCCTGAGGGGCTTCTTGGTTTGTTAATACCTCGTAGCAATGTGATAATGAGTGCCTCATATTCTCTCCCTCTAAGCACCTCTGTTCAAAACGGGATAACTCCCGAACTACTGGGTAAGTTTTAATTTTCAAGCGGATAAAGGCTCCTAGCTGCATTACCCTAAAGTAATCTAAATCAGGTGACACTTCTCCCTCTATCTCGCCTCGTGTCATCAGGCGATTATCCCTAGAAAAGTGAATAATCCTGATTCTTCCCCTTTGTTTTAATACCTCATAACTCCAATCTGGTAGACCAGGTTGGAAATCTGGTGCACCCAGTACTGGAGTCATAGGGCTTGGGTAGGTTGAGAGATTTGTCTTTTTGAAAATCATATTGATGGTGCAGATAGTTGCACCTATCAATGGATGTTTTTTCACTGTTGTAGGTATTTTTGATTTAGCTATCCATGCCAAACCCTCTAGGGGAATTTTAACTGTCGCTTGTTCTAATTGTACGTGTGGTTTCCTCTCACGAGCACACCATTCCATCACTCTAGCTAATTGCGACGCTTCCTGGTATTTCACTGGGTCTGGGAAACCAATACCTCCTTTTTCTTTTGGGAGCACTAAGATGTTTCTCCTTACTCTAGCTGGTTTCCCTGCCCAAATGAATCTCAAAAACCTTGATCGAAGGTCCTTCAGGAAGTGCGAAGGGGTCTTTATTGGCAAGGTTTGTAATAAGTAAAGAAGTCTAGGCATCACATTCATCTTTATGATATTGTTCCTACCAAACCAAGTAAAGATCACTCTATCCCATCTCCTGAAGTCCTGTTTAATTTGTCTTAGCATTGGAGCATAATTTAATTCAAACACTCTATTAAGCTTCTTAGGAATTTTAGTCCCGAAATAACTTATATGGGAATCTGTCCACCTAAAATTAAATTGGGACTTTATCTGTTGTAATTCAGGTGCCTTTATTTTCAACCCCATAGCTTCGGATTTAGTGTAGTTCACTTTATAGTTTGCTAATTCCCCATATTTATTTATTTCCCTTAGAAGGGACAGAAGAGATATAGTTGGGGAAGATATGAAAAATATCAAATCATCAGCATATGCTGCCAGTTTATACTCCTCTCTTTCTGTCTTGATGCCATTAATATTGGGATTGGCACGTATCTTCCTTAAAAAGGGTTCCAGTGTAAGAATAAAAATAATAGGCGATAGGGGACAGCCCTGACGTGTTCCATTATGTATCCTGAAGGGTTCCGACAATCTGTCATTTACCTTAACCCTTGCACTTGGGATTGAGTAAAGGTTTGAGAGCCAGCTTAACATTCCATTACCCAATCCAATATATTGTAGGGTGGCCTTGAGAAAGATCCAGTCCACTCTATCGAATGCTTTTTCTGCATCGGCTGAAAACAATATTAAGGGTTTCTGTCGGCTTTGTGCAATGTAAATTGCATTGATTACTCTCTGCGTGTTTTCCCTCCCCTCCCTACCGGCTGTAAAACCCACTTGGTCTGGATGTATCAGTTTAGGAATAAACTCTTCTATTCTAATCGCTAGAATTTTAGAAAAAATTTTTAAGTCCACATTTAGTAGTGCAATTGGCCGGTAACTGGGGCATTGAGAGAGATCCTTTCCCTCCTTTGGAATTACCGCTATATGTGCCATCAGTATCTCACTGGATAGCATCTGTCCCTCCCGTAATGAGTTGAAAGCAGCTATAAATCTTGGGGCCAATATCTCCGCATAATGTTTATAATATGTCAGAGTATACCCATCTGGGCCTGGTGCTTTCCCCACTTTTAAGAGGTTTACTACTCTCTTAAATTCCTCTATTGTGATTGGAACATCTAGGTTTTGTGCTATCTCCTCCGTAAACTTTGGCATTTCTGATTCACATAAGTAGTCCCTTATCCTCTCCCACTTACTTTCCCGCTTCTTTGGGGAGTGATGGTCCTCTATGTGGTAGAGACCCTCATAATACTCCTTGAAGATCTGAGCCATCTCCTGTGAGGAGTTAACCATCTCCCCCCTCTGTGTCCTAATTCCCGACAGATGCTTCTGTGTTGTAGCATCTTTAAGGGCCTTAGCCAGCATCCTGCTTGGTTTATTCCCAAATTCATATAGCGTCCGCCTTCCACGTTTCAATTTCGCTTTGGCCTGTTCAATTAGTAAAGAGTTTAGATCCTCCCGAAGACCATTTAATTTCTCCTCTATTTGCTGTGTCTGAGACTTTTTATGTATTAACTCTACTTCCCGAATTTTTTTAAGTAAAGTCTCAATCTGTTCATTAAGCTTTTTTTTCTTATGCGCCCCTAACGATATCAAAACTCCTCTCATCACACATTTATGTGTTTCCCAAATACAAAGTGGGGTGACTTTATCCGTTTCATTTGTCGAAAAGAAGAGATCCATTTCCTGACTTATTTTTTGTTCGTACTCTTTATCTTTTAGTAAAGACTCATTAATCCTCCAGTGCCACTCACTACGATCTTTTTCTCCTAAATCTAGTATACAGCTTGTCGGGGCGTGGTCTGATAGAGTAAATGAACCTATCTCGGCACTCGTCATTGATGTTATTGCAATCTGTGATATTAGGATGTAGTCAATGCGAGTATATGACTTATGTTTTGCAGAGAAAAAAGTATAATCTCTATCTTGAACATGCAACGACCTCCATGTATCTATCACCTGCAAGTCATTTAATAATTTTTTGACTCTTCGTAATTTTGACAATGAGAGGTGTGAGACTCCCCTGGAAGCATCCAGGAGGGGGTCCATTGTCAAATTTAAATCTCCTCCCATTACCAAAATACCTTCCTTATACTGATATATCATTTGCAGGCAATTTTCTAAATAACTAACCTGATCTTCATTCGGGAGGTATAAGTTCACTAGTGTTACTTTCTGCGATCCAATTAGACCTTTTACAATTAGGAGACGACCCTCCTCATATGTAATTACTTTACTCTCCTTCCAAGGGGTCTGTTTCGAGATAATAATAGATACTCCATTGGATTTGGCGCTGAGAGAGGTACTATGATAAGCCACAGGAAATTTATGATTTACTAGTTTTGGTATTCTGTCTCTTCTAAAGTGTGTCTCTTGGAGAAAAGCGATCTGCGTTTTTAACCTTCCCACTTCTGCAAGCAATCTAATCTGTTTTTCTGGAATGTTCAGTCCCTTAACATTATATGAGGTAAATTTTATTCTAGTCATGTCTGTACGATCGTCTGGGAGCTACGAGAAGGGGGGACCCCAAGAAAAAAAAAAAAAAAAACCCTCAACCCTTCCCTCCTCCCAATCCCCTTATACCACTAAAGGGAAAATCAAATCGGCACGAGTCCTCGATGCCGTTGGGGAAAAAAAAAAAAAAAACCCCGAAAAACGCCTCCGACTTTCCTCCACTCAGAGGAGAGGCGTTTGTTAATGGGGGGTGTCCCCGAGCACAAGAGTCTGAGCATAGATACACCAGCTGCGGCGCGTCTCAAAAAAAAAAAAAATAACTAAGAAAAGTTTCCACAGTTTTTACAGTTAACATGCATTAATTTCTACCATATGATCCTTATTTTTACAGCAGTAGAGGAAATAAAAGTAATCTTATACATTGTATTTACATTTCCATACTTATTTAGCAATTAAATTCATAATACATCCTTTACCCTCTCCCCCCCTCCACCCCACCCTTCCCATCCCCCCTGGTCCACTCCCACCCTTTCCACCCTCTACTGTTATAAATTACACTGTGCATCTCACTCTTCCTTCCCATAGCCCTAACCCAATCCTCTCTCCTGTGATCTCCAATCCTTCGAAGAAAGAAAAAAAAAAAAAAAAAAAAGGTGTTTTACTCTTTAATATTTAATGACCTATGTTTCCACCCTTTACCATAGGTGACCTATCCACATTTATTAATTAGATTATCCTCGTGTCCCAAAAAAGAAAAGGAAAAAAAAAAAAAAAAAAAAGGTGTCTTACTCTTTAATATTTAATGACCTATGTTCCCACCCTTTACCATAGGAGACCTAACCACATTCATTAATTAGATTATCCTCGTGTCACACAAAAAAAAAAAAAGGTGTCTTACACTTTAATAATTATGACCTTTATTTCCACCCTTACTCATAGGTAGCCAAACCACCTTTATTATTTAAATTATCCCCGTGTCTCAAACAGCCAAAAAAAAAAAAGTGTCTTACTCTTTAATAATTATAAATTTAGATTATCCCCGTGTCACAAAAAAGAAACACACACCAAAAAAAAAAAAAAAATTCAACCACCTTAACAGCAAACCTAGATGAAAAAAAAAAAAAAAAAAGGGGTGTCTGGGTGTGCGCGGAAAAGGGAGTGGGGCATAAGATGGAGGGGAAAAAGAGAATAAAAAACAAAAAAGAAAGTCCAGTCCACATTGAAAACAAAGAAGGCTAATTATTCTGCTTCATTCTCCCAATTCCTTCTCCTCTGCCCCTTCCTCTGTTGCTTATATCCCCCCATTTTTTCAATTGGAATATCAATCCAGTCAGGAATCTCCAATACTTCTGAGCCCAAGAACTTGAACAAGTCCGGTAGTTGTTCAGGTGTAGACAGGGTAAAGGCATGGTCATCCTTTTTTATAGTTAATGCTAATGGGTACCCCCATCTGTATGTTGCCCCCTTTGCCCGGATTTGATCCAGGAGTGACCTCATCAACCGTCTCCTTATCTTCGTCAGCCGACAAAGGTCTGGGAACATTTGGACCTCCTGGCCTGCAAATTCCAGTACCCCTTTCTGCCAAACTGCCCTCATTATGTCTTCTTTTATTTTGTAAAAATGAACGCGGCATAGCACGTCTCTAGGGGACCCTTGTTCCGGGATAAACCCTACCGGGCTCCTATGTACACGGTCCAACTCAATATGAGTGTCGGGGGGATTCCCCAGATATTTATTAAAAATATTGATTGCTGTTTTCCTCAGATCAGGTGCTTTTATGGTTTCTGAGATTCCTTTAATACGGACATTATTTCTTCTACCTCTGTTCTCAGAATCCTCAGCTTGTAACTGTAAAATTAATAATTTTTGATGTTGCAATTTCAGCTCACTTTCCAATACACTTATGCGGGCATTTGTCGAAGTCTGCAAGGACTCACAGCTACACAGTCTACTTTCCATTAACTCTATCTTCGCACCCACTTCACTCAATTCCTCTCTTACCGCCACCTTTAATTCGCTCATCAGGATTCATATGTCCTCTTTGGTCGGTAAGGCCTGTATGAGCTTCCTAATGTCCTGCTCACCACCACCAGCCACTGCTATCGCCTCCCCCGTAGAAAAAGAGCATACCTGAGTTTCAGTGTCAGTCCTGTTCCATGGCGTGATTGGGGAGCTTACTTCCACGGCCTCTGTCAGCTCCGTACGGATGTTTCCGGCTGGCTTACTTGAAGTGGCTGGAGCGGATGGTTCCTCCATGGCCGCTAGTTGTCTCTGAGCGGCACGTACGGCTCGCTGGGAAGCGTTCCCGGTCTCCAAGGACATGGCTGATTCTGTTTTTACAGTCAGATATTTGGTGATCCGCGGATGTCTGGGTGCTTCTGTCCCTCCTAAACCCTTCTCGCGTCCACGTCCCGGCATGTGTTGTTAGCATTCCTGGCTTCTCTGCCTCAGCCCGCACACGATCTCCTGCATGGACGCGCCACTACGATGCTCCGCCGCTCACTCCGTCATGCTCAAGCCACACCCCCCGGCGTCAGCGTCAGTCCTCTCATCAGCTTTTTTAACATTTTTGACAGTTTTTTAGTGAAATGGTAGGGGTACAAGTACCCCCTTACCATTTCACACAGAGGGGGGCCGGGATCTTGGGGTCCTCTTGTTAAAGGGGGCTTCCAGATTCCGATAAGCCCCCTGCCCGCAGACCCCCACAACCACTGGCCAGGGTTGTGGGGATGAGGCCCTTGTCCTCATCAACATGGGGACAAGGTGTTTTGGGGGGCTACCCCAAAGCACCCTCCCAATGTTGAGGGCATGTGGCCTGGTACGGTTCAGGGGGGGCGCTCTCTTTCCCCCCCCTCTTTTCCTGCAGCCTGTCAGGTTGCGTGCTCGGATAAGGGTCTGGTATGGATTTTGGGGGGGACCCCATGCCGTTTTTTTTTTTTTTTTTTGGCGCGGGGTCCCCTTAAAATCCATACCAGACCCTTCAGGTCTGGTATGGATTTTAGGGGGACCCCCGTGTCATTTTTTTTTTAAATTTTGGCAGGGGTTCCCCTTAATATCCATACCAGACCTGAAGGGTCTGGTATGGAATTTAGGGGGACTCCCACATTATTTTTTTTTTTTTAATTTTGGTTCGGGGTTCCCCTGTGGGGAATTCCCATGCCGTTTTTATCAATTAATTCTATGTGTATTGTCGGACCGGCAATGCAATAGCCGCGAGTAGTTTTAAATGGCTTTTTTTCCTTTGAAATGTCATTTTGCTGTCAGACTGTTCTAAACAGGGGAAACATGCGCCCCTTTACAGGCATACTATAGACACCCCCAGATACGAAATTTAAAGGGATATTACACTTTTATTGTTTGACTTTAAGCATTATAAAAATCACTGCTCCTGAAAAAACGGCCGTTTTTCAAACTTTTTTTTGCATTGATCCATGTCCCCTGGGCCAGGACCCAGGTCCCCAAATACTTTTTATGACAATAACTTGCATATAAGCCTTTAAAATTAGCACTTTTGATTTCTCCCATAGACTTTTAAAGGGTGTTCCACGGCATTCGAATTTGCCGCGAACACCCTAAATTGTTCGCTGTTCGGCGAATTTGCGAACAGCCAATGTTCGAGTCGAACATGAGTTCGACTCGAACGCGAAGCTCATCCCTATCCAAGGTAATGCCCAGAAACAGATACCTCATGATAATGAGGTTTCTTCTTTTCAATGACAATACCCAGTGCCCTCCCTGAAATGACCCAAACTATGACAGGCTTTTCAAAATTCGTCCACTTTTAGATTATTTTTCTGCAGTATTCCCCCAGCTGTTTACCCCGGACCAAAACATATGTGTGGATGAGTCCCTTGTTAAGTTTAGTGGCAGGCTTAAAATAAAACAATATATTCCCAGTAAAAGGGCCCGCTATGGGGTGAAGGTATACAAATTATGTGACCGAGTCACAGGTTACATATATGCCTTCAAAGTGTACGAAGGGAAGGACACCCAGCTGCAACCCCCTAATTGCCCAGACTACTTGGGATCAAGCGGGAAAATAGTTTGGGACCTCATATACCCCCTACTGGAGAAAGGCTACCAACTGTATGTAGACAACTTCTACACATCTCTGCCCCTGTTCCACAACCTTCACCGGAAGAAGACGCCTGCATGTGGTACCGTAAAAAAGAACCGGAAGGGCTTTCCTCAAAGTTTGGTCAATAAGAAATTGAGAAAAGGAGAAACGGCAAGTCTACAAAACAACGAGATTTTGGCAGTGAAGTGGAGGGACAAAAAAGATGTCTACATGTTGTCTTCAATCCACGATGATACCTTCATGAAAATCCCCAGAAGAAATTGCCCCATACAGAAACTTAAATGCATCTATGATTATAATTTGTTTATGGGGGGAGTCGACTTGAATGACCAGATGCTGGAACCGTACCTTGCCACAAGACAGACATACCATTGGTATAAAAAAGTTGCAATTTATTTTTTTCAATTGGCCATATACAATTCATATGTAATTTATCGTAACTCCACCCAAAACCCCAAATGCTTCCTTGGCTACCAGGAGGAAGTTTTCACTGTCCTTATATTCCCGAACGGCCCACCAGACAATATCCAATCAGATGTTATAAGTTGACTCTCCGAACGCCACTTTCCCGATAAAATCCCTCCCAAACCAACAGGCCAACGACGGCAAAAAAAATGTAAGGTGTGTACCAGAGCAGGATTCAGAAGAGACACATCTTTTTATTGTGCACAATGTCCTTCTGAACCAGGCCTCTGCATAGGTGAATGTTTTCGCCCTTACCATACTTCAGTAAATTATTAGTGAAGTATGGTAAACGTAAGCCTCCGTTCCTGCAATTTACCCTCACACCCCTTATGCCACTGCCTGCTCTGTAACTGACCCTGGCTTGTTATTTGACCACGCTTCTGCCTAACGATTCTGTACATACCTCTGCCTGATCTGGAACTGACCCTGGACTGTTATTCAACCATTCTTCTGCCTAACGATTCTGTACATACATCTGCCTGATCTGGAACTGACCTTGGACTGTTTGACCATGATATTTGCCTGCCTCTTGGACTGATCTTGTACCCTGATACTGGACTAGTGGGATTCAACACAGGGGTCTCACATATGTGAAGGGCTCCAGAATTGTTTTTCTGGATGAAGAAAACAATTTTTTTGTTTTCTCAATCCTAGATTAGGGTCTGGAGACTCGGAGGCTTCAAAGAGATTTGGGTGGGAGAAGCCTCTACCCCTGTCCCCATTCTGTCCTGAACGAGGCCCTACTTCTGCCTGTAGGACTTACTGCTGTCATGCCTCTACCTGTCGCACTGACCACACCACATGGACCTGCCTACTACCAGGACCAATATTTTTGGCACTGCGGACAATATCTCTGCCTGGACTTTATATGGACAGTAACCCTGCCTACTGCCTGGACAATTGTGTTCGCCACTGCTGACCAAGTCCCTGCCTGCTGCCTGGACCAGTGCTATCCTCCTGTGTACAACTGCGCTACTACAACCACAGGTAATCTTTTGTTTACGCTTTACTCAGCATAATGTATTTTGGGGTGTAATTTTTGGTATGTGCATGCTGTGTCCCTGGAACACCTGACGGTGTTCCTTGCATGTTGAATCTCTGTATGTGGCCAGGCTGTGTAGAAGTCTCACACATGTGGTATCGCCATACTCAGGAGGAGTAGCAGAATGTATTTTGGGGTGTCATTTTTGCTATCCAAATGCTATGTGTTGGCAATATCTTATAAATGGACAACTTTGTGTAAAAAAATGCGTTTTCATTTTTTTCCCACATTTTCCAAAAACTTCACGAAAAAAATGAACCGTTAAAAAGACTAATTTTGCCTCATTGATTATACGTTGGGGTGTTAGCTTTTCAAAATGGGGTCATTTTGTGGGTGATTCCATTGTCCTGGTGCTCCAGGGCCTTCAAAAGTGTAATAGGTGGTTGAGAAATGTGATGTGTAATTTATGCTCCTAGAACACCTAATGGTGCTCCATGCATGTTGGGCCTCTGTATGTGGCCAGGCAGTGAAAAAGTCCCACACATGTGATATCGTAATACTCAGGAGGAGTAGCAGAATGTATTTTGGGGTGTCATTTTTACTATCTAAGTGCTATGTGTTGGAAATATCTTATAAACGGACAACTTTGTGTATAAAAAAAATGCGTTTTCATTTTTTCCACATTTTCCAAAAACTTCTGGAAAAAAATTAACCATTCAAAAGACTCATTATGCCTCATAGATTATACGTTAGGGTGTTAGCTTTCCAAAATGGGGTCATTTTGTGGGTGTTTCCATTGTCCTGGTGCGCCAGGGCCTTCAAAAGTGTAATAGGTGGTTGAGAAATGTGATGTGTAATTTATGCTCCTAGAACACCTGATGGTGCTCCATGCATGTTGGGCCTCTGTATGTGGCCAGGCAGTGAAAAAGTCACACACATGTGGTATCGTAATACTCAGGAGGAGTAGCAAAATGTATTTTGGGGTGTCATTTTTGCTATCTAAATGCTATGTGTTGGAAATATCTTATAAACGGACAACTTTATGTAAAAAAAATGCGTTTTCATTTTTTTTCCACATTTTTCAAAAACTTCTGAAAAAAATGAACTGTTCAAAAGACTCATTATGCCTCATAGATTATACGTTAGGGTGTTAGCTTTCCAAAATGGGGTCATTTTGTGGGTGTTTCCATTGTCCTGGTGCTCCAGGGCCTTCAAAAGTGTAATAGGTGGTTGAGAAATGTGATGTGTAATTTATGCTCCTAGAACACCTGATGGTGCTCCATGCATGTTGGGCCTCTGTATGTGGCCAGGCAGTGAAAAAGTCACACACATGTGGTATCGTAATACTCAGGAGGAGTAGCAAAATGTATTTTGGGGTGTCATTTTTGCTATCTAAATGCTATGTGTTGGAAATATCTTATAAACGGACAACTTTGTGTAAAAAAAAAGCGTTTTCATTTTTTTTCCACATTTTTCAAAAACTTCTGAAAAAAATGAACTGTTCAAAAGACTCATTATGCCTCATAGATTATACGTTGGGGTGTTAGCTTTCCAAAATGGGGTCATTTTGTGGGTGTTTTCATTGTCCTGGTGCTCCAGGGGCTTCAAAAGTGTAATAGGTGGATGAGAAATGTGATGTGTAATTTATGCTCCTAGAACACCTGATGGTGCTCCATGCATGTTGGGCCTCTGTATGTGGCCAGGCAGTGAAAAAGTCCCACACATGTTGTATAATAATACTCAGGAGGAGTAGCAGAATGTATTTTGGGGTGTCATTTTTGCTATCTAAATGCTATGTGTTGGAAATATCTTATAAACGGACAACTTTGTGTAAAAAATATGCGGTTTCATTTTTTTTCCACATTTTTCAAAAACTTCTGAAAAAAATGAACCGTTCAAAAGACTCATTATGCCTCATAGATTATACTTGGGGTGTTAGCTTTCCAAAATGGGGTCATTTTGTGGGTGTTTTCATTGTCCTGGTGCTCCAGGGGCTTCAAAAGTGTAATAGGTGGATGAGAAATGTGATGTGTAATTTATGCTCCTAGAACACCTGATGGTGCTCCATGCATGTTGGGCCTCTGTATGTGGCCAGGCAGTGAAAAAGTCACACACATGTGGTATCGTAATACTCAGGAGGAGTAGAAGAATGTATTTTGGGGTGTCATTTGTGGTATACACATGCCATGTGAGAGAAATAAGCTATTACAATGACAATTTTGTGGGGGAAAAAAAAATCTCAATTTTGCAAAGAATTGTGGGAAAAAATAAAACTTCAAATAACTCACCATGCCTCTAACTAAATACATTGAAATGTCTACTTTCCAAAAAGGGGTTATTTGGGGGGCATTTGTACTTTCCTGGCTTGTTAGGGTCTCATGAAATGAGATAGGCCACCAGTACATCAGATGTGATAATTTTTTTATGATTTGCACCATAGCTTGTAGACTCTAAAACTTTCACACAGACCAAATCATTTCCACAAATGTTTGGTTATTTTTACCAAAGATATGTAGCAGTATAAATTGTGGCCAAAATTTATTAAGAAAAATTACTAATTTACAAAATTTTATCACAGAAATGAAGAAAAATTTGTTTTTTTTTCAAAATTTAAGGTCTTTTTTCATTTATAGCGCAAAAAATAAAAAAAAAAGAAGTGATAAATTACCACCAAAATAAAGCTCTATTTGTATGAAAAAAAGGACAAAAAAATCATTTGGGTAAAGTGTTGCATGACTGAGTAATTGTCATTCAAAGTGTGAGAGCACTGAAAGCTGAAAATTGGTCTGGATAGGAGGGGGGTTTAAGTGCCCAGTAAGCAAGTGGTTAAAGCACAAATCACATTTTAACACATTTTAGGGGGTGTTTGGGGTAAAGCACTACTATGGAGCTGACAAAATACATTGTTAAGTGACTACATGAGGTGAATATAGGGCCAGGAGAGCATGCTGGGGAGGTAAGTGAATATGTATGAAGGACAACAAAAATTATTACATAAAAATCCAGCATGCATGTGGACAAAGGGGACATTCACAGCATATTCCAATCATGGTAATTAGGGAATGAGGAAAGAAATACAATATATTATCAAACATTATATACAATAAAATGTGATATTAAAGGATAACAATCTTACCTTAATATACTCCTTCCGCAGGACCTGGATGATGGAAGAACAGGTCTCTGGGATAATGATTCCCAGAGCCTGGGGGGAGATGCCTGTCTAGAACTTCAAGTCCTGCAGGCTTCTGCCCTTCACAGGGTGGAGACGAGCCTCTGCTCCAGAGTGATGGCTTGCCTCATGCAGGTATCCTGCCTGCTGATATAGGGGGTCAGTAAAGCCAACAAACAGTGAAATACGGGGTCCGTCATCCGGAGAAAGTTCCTGAAATCATCAGGATTATTCTCATGGATCTCACGGAGCAAAGGCATATGACAGAACTGGTCACGCTGAAGCAACTAATTTTTGGTCCATGAACTCCTCCCCACCCTGTTAATGGACTGGACTTGTGTCAAGGTCAGGACCCCAACACCAAGTCCCCGCACAGCACGAACTCTACGAGGAGTACGTATATGCAACATGGCTAGAAAACGGTCGGCTGCTCAGAACGAAGTAACAGAACACACTGAAGAACAGCAAGGCCTGTGAAGAGCGACCTGAAAAACAGTAAAGAACGAACAAGAACACAATGACAAGTCAATGGTACTCGCTGCACGCACTGAAGAGCAGATACAAACCCACAAGCACAAACTGAACAGCAGAAAACGATCTGAAAACCACGAGTCTGAAAAAGCGCGAATCATCTCTCACCAAACTTTTACTAACACGAGATTAGCAAAAGGAGCCCAAAGGGTGCCGCGCTTGGTTCTGAACTGACCTTTTCTAGTCTCGTCGTACGTGGTGTACGTCACCGCATTCTTGGCGATTGGAAATTCCGACAACTTTGTGCGACCATGTGTACGCAAAACAAGTTTGAGCCAACATCCGTTGGAAAAAATCCTAGGATTTTGTTGTCGGAATGTCCGATCAATGTCCGACCGTGTGTACGGGGCATAATAGTGCATCTATCAGCGATCAATCTATGGTATGGTTAGCCCATAAAGCTTTTCTACGAGGTCTCCTCATCAAATGTGGTGCTTAAGAACGTAAAAGATGCTCAGCAGAAATAGATTCAATGCTGCAACAACTCAAGACTTTAGAATTAACAAATAAAAACTCACCCAATCAGGCAACACTTGAAGCGCTCAGGGACCACAGATGCAAATTAAGTGAACTCTTACACCATAAATTTGACTATTATGTCAAACGTTTAAAATTAAAATCCTATTCAGTCAGCAACAAATCAGGAGCCTTTCTGGCCAAGCAAGTCAAACGTCAGAAAATGCGCGCAAACAACCCCTACCTCCTAAACACACAAGGGGCACGCATGACGAACCCACTGGTTATAGCCAATACTTTTGCATCCTTCTACAATAAATTATACAATCTGCAAGAGGCAGAAACCACCACCCCACCAAGTCCTGAAGGAATAGAAGCCTTTCTCTCGTCCATACAACTTCCATCACTGACCCCCACACAAGTAGCCACACTATCTACCCCATTCGCAATAGACGAAATATGTAATGCTATTAAATATCTCCCACTGCATAAGGCCCCAGGACCAGATGGGTTCTCTAATGAATAATATAAACACTTCAACAACATCTTATCACCCCACTTATGCACTACATTTAACCAATATGCTTCCACAGGAAAAATCCCTAAGGAATGCCTCGAAGCATTGATAGTGACCCTTCCCAAAGCAGGCAAACCATCAAATGCTCCAGAGAATTATAGACCCATCTCCCTATTAAACACGGACACAAAGCTGTATGCACAGCTACTAGCTCTCCGGCTCTCCACAATTATGGATCAACTGATACATATAGACCAAGTCAGCTTCATACCGGGTAGACAAACATCAGATGGGACCCGGCGGTTTATAGACATCATTCAGTGGGTAGATAACAATCAAGTGCCATCTCTGCTCCTTTCTTTGGATGCAGAGAAGGCATTTGACAGAGTACAATGGGCATACCTGGGGCAGTTCTACGTAAGTTTGGCATATCGGGCACACTCCTAAATGCCATACTCAGCCTATACACATCCCCAAGTGCAAAAGTGTGGACCTCGGGTGTGCTATCTAACTCTTTCAACATCACAAACGGCACAAGACAGGGTTACCCAATGTCACCTTTAATCTTTGCTATGATTATGGAGCCCTTAGCCCAAAGGATTGGTTCTGCATCCCAAATTAAAGGAATAAACACTGGCACCTCTGAACATAAAATTGGTCTTTACGCAGACAATGTGATAATTGCCATTACAGACCCAAAACTATCCATAACCGAGATTCAACATATTCTTGATCAGTTCAGTACAATATCTTTATATAAAGTAAATCATAGCAAATTATTTATGCTTGCGATAGGTCTAGATAAATAAACCATACAACACATTTCAAAACACTCCTCATTCTCGTGGTCAAAAGACTCCTCCTTATCCTATCTAGGAATCCGCCTGATATCACCTAGCAAAAACATTTTGCGCACCAATCTGGCAGACCTTGTAGAAAAGCTTAAATGAATATCTAATGAACTGCACCACCCCTTGGTATCATGGGTCGGTAGAATTGCTTTAGCTAAAATGTTCCTACTCCCGCACATTCTATATGTCTTCCGCACAATACCAGTACCATTCCTTTCAACACAACTACGGACTCTCCAAGCCAGAATAAAAAAACACAACCTACTGACCCCAACACGAATGGGAGGATTGGGAGCTCCCAATATAAATTTATATTACAAAGCAGTCATATTGGATCAACTCAAACACTGGTGGTCCACATCTACTCCTTCCAATTGGGCACAAATAGAGTCAGTAGTACTGGCTAAAGACCCAAAAATGTACCTTTGTGCCTCACTTCTCGCCCCCACCCCCAAACACTTTCTGATGGACTCAATAACGGCCTTCCTAAGAGTTTGGAAGTCTATCCCTCAAATGTTAAAAGGTGTACCTGACACCATACAACAACACATACCAATCCAAGCCATCTCATTCATACTTTCAGACCTCCAACTAAGCTCATGGATTGATGCAGGTATTCAAACCATGGGAAACCTCTTTACCACATCCTGATTAATGTCATTTGAACATCTTCGAACCAAATTTGGTCTTTAGCCAAGAACTTTCTATATATACCTTAAGATTCTATCTTCTATGATAAAATATCTTGATTTAAGTAAAGATATACTTAAGGGTATTTCATATATCTATGGTTTATTCTCTCAATCAACAGAGAAAGTGACTCAGATCCAAATCCTGCAGTGGTCCAAACACATCCCCTCAGCCCCTCCACCTACTCAATGGTACAAAGCGCTATCGCTGCCCTCAAAAATCTCTCATTGTACCATGCACTGGGAATCCCTACAAAAGCTTTTCCAACATTGGTACTACACCCCCAGCAGAATTGCCAAAATTTACCCCAATATGTCTTACCTATGCTGGAGAAATTGTGGCCTTCCAGGAACTATTTTCCATATCTGGTGGGAATGCCCAACCCTCAAAGAATTTTGGAACCAAATAATAAAATTGATCCAATCAATTGCCCCCACAGTAAATAACCTATCCTCAGTTGACCTCCTTTTGGGCCTAATGATTCCCACTTGGCCCAGAAAAACTCAAACCATGGCAAATGGAAAAGTACTCACCCTCCTGACATCCAAGAAGTAATTACAAATCTTAACAGCAATCTCAAATTGGAACATGGCTTCTCCAAAGTCCAACTTACCACTGAAAATTTTTACCGAAATTGGGACTCATGGATCAATGACCCCAGAAGTATACAGCTGGACTGACCTTCTATTCACAAAGGATTCATAATACTCCTGTATGCTCCCATCTTACCCCTCAATAACAAACAGGCAACACACTTGCCTCTGCACTGTGCACTTAGTACCAATACGTAGTAGATTAAACAACAGGTGTGATTGCCTAATGGTTCTACCACCTACAGGTGTAAAGGTTAAGGTTAAAGCTAAATCTAATTCTCATAAAGTTTCTGTTACCACATATACAAGACAATGTATACGCATGCTATAGCTCTTTTATTAGCACTCTTGTAAAAGGAATACCTTATTGTTATAGATACATATCAATGTGTATACATACCATAACCTGAGAAGGTATCACTTTACTCTTTAGGTTGCTTTTTGTACCTTATGAAAAATGAATAAACTTTGAAGTTAAAAAAAAGAATGAGAACCAGCACAGCGGTACCTTCAAAGAGATGTCTCCATTCTTTCAGGGCTAAAATGATCGCTAACAGCTCTCTGTCACCAATCTAGTAATTGCACTCCGCAGGTGACAATTTCTTGGAAAAGTAGCCACAAGGATGCATAGCGCTCTCAGTGGTCGGTGGTCAGGACGTTGAGACAGAAGGGCGCCAACTCCAGTCTCAGAAGCATCAACCTCAAGGATAAAAGGTAACGTAGGATCAGAACGTGCCAACACAGGAGCAGAAACAAAGGCAGCCTTGAGACTCTCAAAGGCCTTAATGGACTCCAGAGGCCAACTCTGTGGGTTACCGTCCTTTCTGGTCATATCAGTCAGGGGCTTGACCAGAGATGATAAGTTACGAATAAACTTCCGATAATAGTTGGCAAAACAAGAAAACGCTGCAGAGGATGTAAACCTATGGGTCGGGGCCACTGTAGGACTGCTGAAAGTTTCTCTGGGTCCATCGAAAAAACAGCAGTGGAAATTACATAACCCAGGAATTTAAACTGTTCACGATGGAATTCACACTTCTCCCATTTACAATAGAGATTGTTCTCTCGTAGTTTCTGAAGCACATGACAGACATCTGTGTGGTGGCTCTCCAGGGACTTGGAAAACATGAGGATATCGTTGAGATAAAGCACCATACATAACTGCAACAAATCTCAGAGGACATTGTTAATAAATTCCTGGAAAACTGCCGGAGCGTTACAAAGGCCAAAAGGCATTACAAGGTACTCATAATGGCCTGTTCTGGTATTAAATGCAGTTTTCCACTCATTGCCCTCCTTAATCCTCAGGAGATTGTTTCCTCCCCTCAAATCAAGCTTTGTGAAAACTGTTGCCCCTTTAAGGTGGTCAAATAACTCCGTAATCAATGGAATCGGCTAGGCATTCCTAATCGTGAAACGACTGAGACCCCTATAATTAATACAAGGTCCCAGTTCACCACTCCTCTTCTTCACAAAGAAGAAACCAGCACCAGCAGGAGACGAGGATTTGTGGATGAAACCTCACAAAAGTGCGTCTGCAACATACTCCTCCATGGCCTTATCCTCCAAGACCAACAAAGGGAAAACCCTGCCACGAGGGGGTATGGCACAAGGTTGAAAGTCAATTGCGCAATCATATGACTGCTGCGGAGGCAAACTATGGACTCGACCTTTGTCAAAGACATTGCTAAAATCGTGGTATTCCTCCAGAAGGGAGGAGAGTAAAGAGGTGCACAGGACCTTGGTTACCTTCTGGAAGCATGTCTTACTGCATTGTGGAGACCATGTGAGAACCTAAGCATGAACCCAATCAAAGGAGGTGTTGTGCCTCTGTAACCAAGGATAACCAATAACCAGAGGAAACTTAAGTGAGGAGATAACTTGGAATTGGATTATCTCATGGTGAAAAGCCCCTATGGCCATGGACAACGGAACATGAGGTCTCATGAGTCACATGGGCAGGCTTTAGAGATCTCCCGTCAAGAGCCTCAATGACAAGTGGAGTGTCACGCAGCTGACGTGGAATTGAGTGCTTCGATACAAAGGCAGCATAAGTGAACAGGCCTGCAGCCCCAGAGTCAATTGGAGCCTGTATCTCGATGGACAACTCAGCCCAAGTAAGGGTAACCGAAACCAGAGACTTATCCTTCAGGATAACTGGGGGCGAAACAACACCACCTAAGGTCTGTCCATGACAGGATCTCAAGGCTCGGGCATTTCCTGGGCGGGTAGGACAACACTACAAAAAGTGACCTGCCTGGCCACAATAAAGGCACAATCTCTCCCTCCTCCTAAGGGTTCTCTCGTCCGCAGAGAGACGCGCAAAGTTCAGGTGCATGGGTTCATCTTCATTGACCAAATTGGTACCAGAAGGCATGGGAAGTGAGGGAGGCAAGGGTTCTTTGCATCTCCCATAGAGGATTTGCCCAGGCCAAGGCTCTCTCAGAAAGCAAAGATATCACAAAACCGACTTTGCTTCTGTCCGGGGTAAACGCCTGGGGCAGCATCTCAAAGTATATCTCAACCTGGTTGAGAAACCCTCTGCATTGGACTGGATCACCCCCAAATCGCTGGAGAAGCAGAGCGGAGCCAGACATACCTCTTAT